>NW_026267401.1:62240-68637 GCF_000697945.3 Frankliniella occidentalis | reverse complement strand
AAAAACTGAAGGTTTAAAAGTTTAAAAAGTTAGGGGAGGTGCTCGGATCGAGATGCCACTTGCAAAACTAAAATTTTTGACACCTCATTCAACTTGATCGGACATCGACAAAAGGTCGCACCACGCTATCAAAGTTTAATGCACTCTGAAGTTTTAGAGTGCAAAATGTCTGAGTGCAGTTACACACACAAATTTCGCGGATCCGAGAGTGCGAATTTCTGAGTACTTCTGCACTCAGAACACCTCTGAGAGTGACTTAATCAGAGTGAGTGCAACTTCAAACAATATACTTCCTACTATATGTGGTTAAGGAACGACAGGGAACAATGTTCTGGGGGTCAAAACGAGGCGGAGCCGAATTTGTAGTCCGTTTCGTCGTATCTCAATAGCTCTTATGGGAAAATGACCTGAAAAGTAAACTTTTTGAAAAATAGGCTTATCATTGCAAACATTTTGGATTTTGTTTCCAGAAATGAAATCTACACGTCAAAACACACCCAGTGATGTGCCACACTTGGTGTTGTACTCGAGGGTCCGTGGCCAGGTGGGGCCTTAACTTAGCTAAATTCTACTAAAAATGGCAAGAAGATCCATAAATTAGCATCTCTCAGCGGCTGCTCCTTTGGTGGAACACCAAGTGTGGCACATCACTGGGTGTGTTTTGACGTGTAGATTTCGTTTCTGGAAACAAAATTCAAAATTTTTGCAATGATAAGCCCATTTTCAAAAAAAAGTTATTTTTTAGATCATTTTCCCATAAGAGATCTGTGGTAAACTTTGATAGCGTGGTGCGACCTTTTTCCGATGTCCGATCAAGTTGAGTGTGGTGTCAAAAATTTTAGTTTTGCAAGTGGCATTTTGATCCGAGCACCTCCCCTAACTTTTTGAACCTTCAGTTTTTTTGCCGCCCTCTAAGGGGAGCTACTCTCCTCCAGTGAAATGGCGGTCCAGTGTTCCCTCGATATAGATACGCGATTTGGGCTTCGCCACGGATCTATATCGAGTGAACCCAGGTTGGGCGTGGGTACCACGCCTAGGCAGGGCTCGGGGCGGGGCCGGACCCTCCGGCGCCCAGCTGCCAGGGGATTAGCGACCGGCGGGGAGAGGTCTAAGCCGGGCCGTTCGCTTGTTCCGATCAAAGTCTATTCTGTTCGAAAAACGTTTATGATGTTCATTGCATCGTCTTGCTTTTTAATAAACATTTTTTAACGTCCAAACCGCATGTCTAAACTCCAATTTTGAGTTTGCAAGTTTTCTCGCGCAGAGCTCCTGCGACGCTAGCAGCGACCTCACGTAGCTTCCGACGCTTGCGACGCCTTCGAAACATCGCAAATGATTTTATCAATTTTCTATCCAGTATGAATCCGAATACCGTTTGTTTAACGAACTTTTGTCTTAAGGCCCACAGGTATTAGTTTCTGTTTGTCTCATTATAAATGTTCCAATTTCAATTTAACATTCAAATATAACGTTATATTTGAATGAAGCATTGTTTTTCTACGCAATACACCCAAACATATGTATTTGGCAGTTAAACTCTGGCCGCATAGATAGCGGTGACTTGTCGGCCATTTGCATGTATCGCTGTTTCCTACGAGCTTCATATCCTACCCCATCGCAGCACTAGCACTATCTGTGGTCGCTTTGTTTGTTTTCTTGATTTACTTCAATAATTTTTAAGTTTTATCGGTTAATATTATAAAATGGGGAGATACAGAGCTTGGGTTCTCGAGGGTAATCGTGAACCGAAATCCACAAAGTGTTACCGGAAAAACTATCGGAGAAAGAAAGAGGTATGTTGATTTAAAGATACAGTGTCTCTTAACCTATACATACCCAAACATTTGAGCTCAAAAATTATAATTTCTTTAGGCCGATAATAATTGAAAATATTTTGTACTTGTTTTAGAAACCCCCTTGCACTGAGGCAGCCCCTGTCCAACCAGTAAATGTCAACGAGCGATGTGAACAAGAAGTGTGTGAAGCGATTCAGAACCCTGGTAGTAGCAGAGTGCAGAGCAACAATAATTTACAACAGCAAGCACCAGGCAGGGACAACCGGCCCATAGATCAGGAAAGAGACGATTTTCTAATTGCTACATTAAGAGAAAACGACTCCAGCACTGATAGTTCTGATGATCAGGTAAATATAGTTATAAACAATAACAGTACTTTCAAGAAGTGCAAAGTAATGATGGCATTCAACTTTACTTTCACTCACCCTGTACTGTACTATTTCACTCATATATTTTTTTTTTCTGTAATTTCAATTATTAGGTGAGACCAAATAAGCAGAAGCAGGTGAAGCGTCGCAAGCGCAGGAGTAAAACTATTCCCAGGGAGGTTCAAGATAGCGACGATGCTCTCTCAAGCAGCGAAAGTGACTCATCTTCTGACCCACATCAAGCTACATCAGCCCCTGTGCCTTCGCCGGAGATTTCACCTGTGCCTTCACCAGTTCCGTCCCCTGTGCCAGCCATGCCAACAGACTTCGCTTTGGGTGGCAATGAGCGTTCTGTTGTGACCAGTGAAAACTCTCATGAAAAACCACCAGTGACTCCTAAAAAGCCTTGTGAACCATTGTGTCTATGCACAGATGTTAGTGTTGAGGAACTTTTGTTTATGACATTAACTCTGGGCTTACGCCATGGCTTAACCTGGGTTGCACAAGTTGATATTCTAAAAATGATGGCAACAATTTTTAAAAGTGCTTCAATCCCTACAACAAAACATATGTACAAGGAAAGATTGAATGTTGAGGATGAGAAAGACATTAAAAACCATGTGTTCTGCCACAGGTGTAATGCATATCTGGGTATTAAACATGAAAAAATAACATCCATGTACTGTGAGACGTGCAACAAAAATATTTCAGTGAAGGTTTCGTCAAACTGCTTTGTGTCTTTATCGATAGAATCACAATTACAGAAATTTTTAAAAGATGATTATTTTGTAAGTAGCTTGCTTAAATATAGATTTGAGCGTACATCCCAGCCTGGATTGTATAGTGATATTTATGATGGTAAAGTGTACAAAAGCTTTAGTGCTGAGGGTGGAATACTTTCATCTCCCTTTAATTTCTCATTTACTTTCTTCACTGATGGTGTTGCCTATGGAAAGTCTTCCAACAAAACCATATGGCCAATATATTTAACTGTAAATGAGATTCCTTATCATGAGCGAATCAAATATTTTATTTTGGCTGGAGTGTATGCTGGACCTAAAGATCCAAAAGAATTGTACTTTATGAAACCTTTTGTGGATGCCTTGAACGTTTTATCCTCAACTGGCATAAATTGGATTTACAACGGTGAGGAGGTCACCAGTATTGTTATACCCATCTGCTGTGTAGCTGATTCTGTTGCTAGGTGTCAACTATTGAATTACCATAACTATGCCGGCAGATATGGATGTACTTTTTGTTACAAAATGACCGAATACATTACTAAAACGGGAAGTCGCTACCCCTTTATAACTGATGAAACTCCCGAGCCAAGGACAAAGGAGAGTTACAAAGAAGATTTACTGTGCCTAGGTTGGCAAAGGAATTTGATTGATAGAGCACACAGGGGGGTGAAAGGAGCATGTAATTTAACATTTCTTAACCACTTCAGTATGTTTGATTCTTTGGTAGTTGATTACATGCATTGCATGCTGCTTGGCATTGTTAAAAAACACACTGAGTTGATTCTGGAAAAAAAAAATGTGGTTACATGAATCAGACGAAAGCATTGGAGTGAAGACTCTGACTAGTATTATTGATGATAGAATTTCAGCAGTGCAGTCAAGCACAGCGGTTGTCAGAGAGCTGCGACGTATTACTGATCATGCTTTATGGAGGGCAAGTGAGTGGCGACTCTGGGCTTTATTTTACTTTGTGCCATGTCTAAAAGGTTTGCTAAAAGATAAGCATATTGTACACTTTGCTCTTTTTAGTAAAGCCCTTAGTCTACTTTTACAAAGGGCAGTAACTGATGCGGACATCAAATCGGCTCACAAGCTACTACTCTGTTATAGTTTCTATTTTGAAAAGTACTTTGGGCTTGCCAATATGGTCTACAATGTTCACCTGCTATCTCATGTAGGCCAATGTGTTTACAACTTTGGTCCCATTTGGGGACACAGTAGTTTCCCTTACGAATCTGAAAACAGATATCTAGTTCAGCTTTGCAAAAGCCCTTACTGTATTTCTTTGCAAGTTGCACGCAAGTTTGTCATATATCAATCGCTGCCACACTTATCTGAAACTTTAAGCTGTTCGGACAGAATAATCAACTTTTCAGAAAGTATTTTAAATTACAAGAGGCTGGTCCGGTGTCAGTACGCCGAAAACAATACATGTGTTCTATTAGGGTCCCCTGAGATATTCGAGGTACTCGATGCTGTTAAAAGAAAAATTGGCACAAAAATGGATCATTGTTTTTTGTATAGTAGATTTATACACAACAGAAACAGGTATACCACTAGGGACTACTGTGCCAAGTTAAAGAACAATGATTCATACTGTTTTCTACGTACTGGTGAATGTGTTGTGATAGATAAAATTATAAAACTTGCTGATTTAAACAAAGTAGTTTTAGGTGTTCAAATTGTGCGTTACGACATGAATCCCTTCATAAGGGATTCTCAAGTCCAATATGACAATGTGTCCAAAATTTTAAGGTTGACATCGTTCAAATTTGTGTCCATTGAAGAAATAGAGGAGCCCTGCTTGTACATATGTATTGAAGGTGCCAAATATGTTGCACGTATTCCTTACGGTTGCAGTACTGAATAGTACAATGATTGGAATGTATCAATATATAAAATCATACGGTAGAAAATATAAGAAATAAAAAAAAAATATTTCCTTTTTTTTTTTTATTTACTGCTTGCACCTTTCCTTTGAAACGCTGTTGAAACCCATTAGAAACTCGTTCAGAAAAGCTGTTTTCACCGTGTTTCAACGAACACAGAAGAGACACGCTGGGGCCTGTTCTCCTCGAGGTTTGTAGGTGGTGTTCCAATAACACGCTGCAAACGGTTTTCGTAACACTGTGTAAACCCTCTATAAACTCGCTCAGAAAGCTGTTAAACCGTGTTTTCAAAAACACGGAAGAAACACGCAGGGACCTGTTCTCCCGGAGGTTTGTAGGTGGTGTTCCAATAACACGCTGCAAACGGTTTTCGTAACACTGTGAAAACCCTCTATAAACTCGCTCAGAAAGCTGTGTTTACCGTGTTTTCAAAAACACGGAAGAAACACGCTGGGGCCTGTTCTCCCGGAGGTTTGCAGGCGGTGTTCCAATAACACGCTACAAACGGTTTTCGTAACACTGTGTAAACCCTCTATAAACTCGCTCAGAAAGGTGTTTTTAACGTGTTTCCGAAAACTTGCATGAAACTTGGAGAGGGATGTTTAATTGTGGGTTTTGCCGTGTTGGTTGTAGCGCGTTTTCAGTTGGTTTTGTAGGCCTACAATAAACACACCGCAACATGTTTCCATTGAGCACACTGAGTTTCTAAGCAGTTATCGCCCCCAAAACTCCTATGAAACACGCTTCAAACGTCTTGAAAACCTGTACATACGGTTCCCTTTTTCGCCAGGGTAGGGCAATCGCCCGGCGCTTCGAAGACAAACAAAATTACTTTTTAGTTCAGCTTAAATCCTCAATCACAGTCAGGACAATTATTTAAAAAAAAACTCCACAAAAAAACCTTTAGAAATAGTGGAAATAAACAACCCTTACAGCTCCGACGAGTACGCCCTTTAGTAAAGTACGCGCAAAGTTCGCTCGGACCCTGCTTGGAAAATTATGGCATCAGTTTGTGATCGGTTGGTCACCTTGCCGATGAAAAACGGACGACAAACTGATGACAATCTGATGATAAAATTTTATAACATACTGATGACAAGCGGATGACAAAACGTAAATCGGCGTGACCATCTGTATGACATTATTTTGTGGCCATTGTACCATCCGTTTCTCATCCAAATGTCAGCCGATGTCAAACAGACGGCAAGCGGATGACAAACTGATCACAAACTTTGGTCACAAGACGGCAGTATCAAGCTTTAGCTTACCGTACGTAGTTTAATTTTCCCGCTTTATGTTTCTCTGATAGACGGCATTTCCCTCTCATGCCTGAAATAGGCGTCGCAGATCAAAACGGCTTACTATGATGTATGAGGATGGATAACACACTCTACTAATGTCGGAATTTTTTTTTTTTTCGAAAAGCACCTTTTGAACGGCTATAGCTAGAGAACCCGTGGAACTAATTAGTTCCTCAGTTTTAAACTGTAGAACTTTTAGTTTCGCAGTTTAAACTGCCATCCTCTTACATTCTCTAGCGATCTGGAGCTGGAGCGATGGATGGAAGCGGCCTGATTGGCATCGGTTTATTTGTCATCAGT
>NW_026267401.1:54488-59890 GCF_000697945.3 Frankliniella occidentalis | reverse complement strand
CCGAACATCTTAGATGACTACAAATAGAAGTCGAAATCGGCATTCGCGCCAACGCATTTTTCCACTACTGCCGGAGGTTTTGTTCTTCTCTTGCGCGGAACGGGTGACTGTGGAGATGTTTGAAATCGACCGCTACAAGTACCTATATATTTATACTTTCCCTTGAATGTGGCTCTCTTCACCAAGGCTGTGACCCCCCTCCCCTCCCCCTCTCTCTCTTTCTCTCTCGTGAGCCTCTTGTCAACCATGCCGACTGATGTGGCAACAGTGCACGTCGGATGACCGAAATAACGTTATTGATAACTTTTATTTGGTGACACGAATTAACGGTAAATGTGTAGCAGAACATTAATTCGTTATCTTTCATTAACGTTAAATACTATAACGGTAATCCAATAACGTTAATTTTCAGCTAGCGTCTTTTAGTTCAAATATTTAACGTTAAATATTTTGGGTTTAAAAATTAACGACCAAAAAAGCATAACGAAAAAAATTGTTATCATTGGAATTACCGTTACGAAAATGTGAATGTTAAGTTAACACACCCTGTATGGGACCTTGAATGGTCGGCCCGCTCTGCTCCTCATTGAATTGCTTGGGAAACAACCTCCTGACAGTCGCCCTCCCTGACAGCGACGCTGAGCCGTGCTGAGCCGTGCTGAGTCTCTCCTCACGCGATCCCACCGACCGGAGTCGCCCGCGCGCGAGCCCCGCTGCTACTGCCCGCCTGAGCATAGGGCTGGGCATTCGCGACGTGCTAGCGTGCCGAGTCGGTGCCCCAGCCGAGCTAGCTGCTGTTTTTTGAGGGGGTTTCTTTTGCCAAGCAGAAACAAAAGCCTCGGGCAGAATACTCCGCGAAAAGTAAAACATTTGAGTTGATAAAAAACAACGCGTTCCTACCACTTTTTCCTTTCGGGTTCGGTTTTCTTCTGTGTATTCTTTCGGAACAAGTCAATTACGGGCGCAGCCATGACGCTTACAACAACAGCGTCTCGCACGGTCTTTTAAATACGAAGGCGTTGGAAGCGTTCTCTCTATCTACACGGCCTTTTCCTCTCTTGTTTTGTTTTGTTTTTTCCCCCTTTTCTCTTTTCGTATTTCATCTCTCGCGCAGGTAGTCTCTTCTCGGCTGCGCTGCGAGCCGCGAGCTCAGCTCAGCCTGCTCCTCCCGGCGCTGCTGCTGGTGGGTGGATGAAGCCAGCTGTGTTTTACAGCCTCGGAGGCCTGTCGGCGAGACCTGCCCTGCCGCGTCTCTGACGCGTGTCCGACCAGGAGCGACCGAGAGGAGGGAGTATTATAGAGGAGGACGGACTAGTTCCGGACGCGCCCCGGCACATGGGCTGGGCTGGGCCCCCTGCTGCCACCGACGCGCCCGGCGCGCTGCCCGCTGCTGATCCCCTCTAAAAGCTTTTCAAAAACGCATTTTCACTTCGTTTTCTTTTTTTCCGCGCTCCTTTTTCGACGCCGCGCGCTTCAGATTACACTCGACGCGCGCGAGGATGGCTAAAATAAATCCGCGCGGGGAACAAGCCGCTCGCGCCGCGCGCTGCCGTATCGACGGCGCGGCGGCGGGGCGGGGCTCCGCGACGGCCCGCAAAGAAAGCGCACGAGTGTGATTTGTATGCAAAACAAATAATGGCGCTCAATGGGCGTGGCCCGCGTGCAGCTGTCACTACACTGCCGAAAAAAAAAGAGCAAAGTAATTTACTTTTGGCATGCGAATTTCGCTGCGGTTCTTCCTACGAAACAGGACAGTTTGTGGTCTGCGCGTTTTGTTTTTTCTGAATGTTGGTGTCTTTTTGTTTCGTTTCGAGAATGGCAGTATATTTGTCACGAAATACGAGCGAACCAGGCACATTTGTTCCCCTCCTCCGAGATCCTCCCCTCCCTCAAATAAAAAGGGACGGATGAAAATATTTCAGCACCCTGAATAAGACCGTGGCGGCGACAGTACGGTATAGCCCGTCCTCCCGCCCCCTTCCCCTATCGCTGATCCATCATCGCTGCTGCTGCTGATGCGCTTTGGCTTTTGGCTCGAGCACACCCCTTCCCCCCACCCCAACTGTCTGCGCGACCGCCTTGGCTATGTGCTGCTGATAAGCAGGGGGCGCTGAAGTCTTGAGGGCCCCGGCTGTCTTGCGGTCGGCAGAACCACGAGACCTTTGCAAAACCTCCCCCCCCCCCTCCCCCATCCCTTATTCCCCAACAACTATCCCTCTCCTTCCCTTATTCGCTCATCTGCAATGCGGGTTGGTTGGAGTACGATAGCTACATTGTCCAGTTAAAGACCGAAGCATCACGCCAATGAAAGCGTACGGTGAATTGTGCTACTAGTGCACGCTAAAATCCTGTGTTCCATTTTAATTCACAGTTTTCTTAATTCTGTGTGCGCTCTATGCCTACGCATTTTTTAACAGGCTAGTTTGTGGAAACCAGTGTGTAGAAACCCAGTAAGTTGTGAATAAAAATGTTCATAGGTTTTATTGTGTACGTGGCAAGTACTATACCGTAAATTACAGTGCAAGTCATTGCGGCTTACTCTGTGAATTTCGTCACTTACAGTGAGATGCACTGTAACTAATTGTCTTTTAGTAATATTCAGTGTAACCTTCAGGGAATACGCAATGTTTACTGTAATTAGGGGTAAAATTCAAGTGTTTAACATAGAAGCCAAAGTGCAAGTGCAAAAGTACTGATTTACACGACGGCAAACGAAAAACGAAGACGAAGGTTTTTCGTCGTTGACTGCTACTCTGTTACTTTGCTTTATAACGGCCCGGGATGTGTTTGGCAGTGCTTTCTAATGGTGGGGATTATGGTTGTCATTATTGATATTGTTGTCGATCTGCTGACAGTCGACGTCTGGATGATGATCAACCGCCACCGTCGCTCTGGTTGGATTCAGTTTTGAACGCCGCGCCGCGCCACGGGCGAGCCTGTCGCTGAATGGCAGGGGGCTGCATCTGAACATGCGCAAGAGAGGGAGAGACAGACTGAGATCTGGCAAAGGTGCTCAGACTTGACTCAAGCAAGCTCGGCACGGAGACAGCCGTGCGGAGCTCACCTAGCAGCAGCCCACTCGTGGCCCACGCGCACGCACACACTCACTCCCCCTTCCCCCTCGCTCTCTCTCTCTCTCGCTCACTCACTCGCTCGCACTCAGGGCGCGGTGCCTCTTTGCAAATGTTTGTTCATTTCGCACAGCCTCCCCTCCCGCCCGGAGGGAGGTCCCGGGAGGTCCCGCCCGCCGTGTGGGTGGGAGACATCACACGGAATTTTGAGAAATCCCCGCCCGCGTCATCCCATACCGGTCGTCCACTTTGGCGATATTCATCAATTCAGCCAAATCTATTTCCAACACCTGTGCGTATTGTGATATCACTAATCGAAATTTGATTTATGCAAAATATTGAGGAAAGCGACCACACGGTACCCAAAAAATACAAGGGTAACTACTTACTGACCTAACGGCGAAACGGGTCTCTTTCATTCCAAATGTGAAAGTCTATTATTTGTCCCAGAAAAATGTTTTTAAGTGTTTGCATACTTACTCCAATGAGCTGTCATAATGAAATGTTATAATTTTGTTCCATCAATAAGTGATGGGCACTGGTAAAAAAGGTGATAAATTTTGAACGGCAGAGTTGATGTCTAAGTTCAAATGTGCAAAGTTTAGCTTATCTTGGTGTCTAAATAGATTATATAGATTATACGTTGTTTGGTGTGCAATCTATACAGATTTTTTAGGGTATGTAATGACAATCTGTCGATATTTACGTATGCTTAATACGTAACTTAATTGTTCAAAGTTGACCATTGTTTAAGCCTCGGTTTTAGCAGTGTGCCTAACGTCTCTTATGCTTAGTAAATTGAGAACTAATTTGCCGGAGCGCTTCAGTGTCCATGTGATACCTGGATTTCCTTTAGTTTGTTGCAGTTTTGTATTACGATGGTACAAGTGACAAGTGCCAAAGTTTTGGATTGATCTTTAATGCCATTTCTGAGGAGTTTTAACAAACGAATGCCCAGCCTCGCTGTCAAGTGTGCGAGGAGTGCACGCACCACCTCACCTCCCGCTCCAGCCTGCCCCGAGGCGAGGTCTGTGCCCCGCCGAACACTTGCGACCAGACCAGGGTCATGCGGCAAGGCGTGCTCAATCGCCGAAAAAGATCGAGTGGTCGACCTGCTGCTGCTGCTGCTGCTGCTGCTGCTGCTGCTACTGCTGCTACTGCTGCTGCTGCTGCTGCTGCTGCTACTGCTGCTGCTGCTGCTGCTGCTGCTACTGCTGCTGCTGCTGCTGCTGCTACTGATCACTCCCTCGAGGAGTGGGGGTTTCGGGGGCTTTTGTCGTTGGCAGATTTTTGTTGTGTTGTGCTCGTGTAATTCGCTCCTTGCTTCAGCTTCACTCGGGTAATCAGACAGACAGGTGGACGGACGGACGGACGAACAGACGGACAGACGGACAGACGGACAGACGGACGGACACGGACGGGCGGGCAATCAGCGGGCAGAAAGCCCGCGTGCCTCCAGTTGTAGGCGGGGCACCTCCTGCTGTACAGGCTGTACTGTACTACCGCTCCCCCATCGACACACACACACACTCACACACACATAGACACACACACACTCAGCATAGCACAGCACAACACACGGTCAGGCCCTAGGCGCTGGAAGTACCGCCGAGGTACGTGTATGTACTTCCGGTGAGTGTGACCATCTGCAGCTATAGCTGCTTTGCCATGCCAATCACACCTGCGCAGACGCGCTCAGGACTGAGTCGACCGAGTCAAACACAGCCGGCAATAAAACTGATAATGCCGTTGATAAATAATTTTTCGCTGTGCTTTTATCGAGAGTCTTTTGTGACGAGGGCTGTGAGCACACTTCTGGGGATTTGCTTACTCACTGATTGGTGAAAATGGGCGTGTATTTTGTTATGAATGCAGGTAAATTTGAAGAACTCTAATCACTGTGAAAAATAGTCGTAGGTTTAAAGGAAGATTTTCCACTTGTGTCCTAAAATTACAATTGAAAATTTACAAACCCTATGTATCGACGTTTAATTGATCGACAAGCAAGAAATGGCCTGTCGCCCAACAAATGTTGTAGATTTACAAGGACATTTTTGCACAGTGTTAACGTTAGGTACCCCTCGGGTTTGTCGCCCGGAGACGGTAGGCCAAGGTCAAATCCGACAACGGCTTCGGGACTGGAAGGGACGTTCGTCTCGGCGCCCTGCTTTTTCATTTACTTTTCCAGCTCATCAGGGGCCCTCTTCAATATCCCCTTTCTGTCCATCACGTCATCAAGCCCGCCCCCCGTGACGAGGCTCTGGAAGAGCATGAATAAGATTTCGTTAGCTACTCAACCCCCTTGGGTCGGTTGGCATGTCGCCCCCCCCC
>NW_026267401.1:51856-54428 GCF_000697945.3 Frankliniella occidentalis | reverse complement strand
TCTCTCTCTCTCTCTCTCTCTCTCTCTCTCTCTCTCTCTTTCTCTCTCTCTCTGCCGTACACCCACTGGTTGTTGCTGTGCTGGTAGTGGTTGTTGATGCTGGACGCACGGAGGCGGGATTTCGCTGCTTTGGAATCCATTTTCTCGATCGGCTCCGAGGTTTTTAATCCACACGCCGAGGTCAACAACACGGGAGGCGGCGGGGCTATGCTGGGGAGGGGGGGTGTCCTGACGGGAGCCTCAGACGCGCCAGTGTGGACACTCGGGTCACACCCCCTCCGCTTCCCTCGCCCCCCCCTCCCCTCCCCCTTTCCCGTCCAGGAGGTGTGGTGTGTGATGTGGAAACTGATGTGAAAACGAGATCCCCCCGCGGCCACGGTGGGACCCACATACCCCAATAAAGATTTGGCACCGCGGTCATGGAAAAGAAAAAGGGGGAAAGGGGAAAGGAGGGGGGCATAAGCAGCCGCCGCTGTTTCTCGGACGCGTTCTAATGGGGCGTATCAATCGTGTAATGACAATGCTCCGGTAGCGGCCGCGCCCGGCCCGGGCCAGGCCCACCACCGCCACGGGGCCGAGCGGCCGAGGTGATCAGGGCGGATAGGAGAAATAATCGCAATGGGAATCTCGATGAAACAATGAATGGCCCCGTTTACTTTTTAATTCTTTTCCAATTGGCGGTGCTGGAATTTGCCGCTCCTTATGGGCGCGTGCGACTCTGTGGAGAGAGGGGGCGGGGGGGTGAGGGGTGGAGCTCAGGCCAGGTTAGCTCACCTCGTTTACTCGAATCAGAAGGGCAAGGAAGGGGGTGGAAAGGTCCTTTAACGCCCCACATTGTGTGCTGTTGCGAAATGTCAGAGGTTGATCCGTCGGAAATGAGGAGGGGAGGGTGGCAGAGGGAGAGAGTGAGGGGGAGAGAGAGAGGGAGAGAGAGAGAGAGAGAGAGAGAGAGAGAGAGAGGGAGAGAGAGAGAAGAGGGAGAGAGAGGGAGAGAGGTGTCACGCCGCATCTCGTCGCGTTTGCCCTTTTCTGCGTGGACGCGGGGGTACAACCGGGCCGAACCGGGCCTTGTCCGTCCACCCCTTGCACCTATATAATGAAAACAAAACATCGACACACAATCACACGCGATGCAATGGGGCCCATAGTGGTGGCAGTGGCCCAGTAAGCAAAGTACTGTGAGCCTGCCTAGAGGCCGGGCCGGGGCGGGGCGGGCAGGGCCCTGCCGTGGTGGCGTTATGCCGGGCTCGAGCTGCAAAGGCATTGCAGGCGGGCTCCGCCGGCAGGGAGGCATTGCAGACCATGTCATGTCGCCCACCGTCATTGTGTTCCATCCCGATCCAAGGTGAGCCCGGGCCGCCGCGCCACGCCGCGCCACTGCCCTTGTGTGTGTGTAGTTGTGCGCGCGGCCGCCACGCCCCACCACGCGCTACCTGCTAAAGCCCCCATCATGCAGGTGGATGACAAAGCCGAAATTTCGCAATAGTTCACTCTAGCAGCAACGGTAAAAGTAACGCTGTAGATGGCGACTACTTTTACCACGTCAATGGTCGGTCCCATCCCATTAACCCTCTTTCACTCCTAGTGCAGATATATGTATTTGTTTTGGATGTGTCGTTGTTTATCGCACGGCTGACGATGTTTCCTCTTTTCTTTCTGTCCTGCAGGTTTTACTTTCCTCAGGGGAAGCCCATCCTCGCCCAACATCTGGACCTGGTGCTCAAGAAGGTGGCCGCCGCCTTCGACAACTTCCCCAACCAACAAGTGCCCCGGCACCAGTTTGGCGTCATCACAAAGGTGCGTTTGCTTTGTAGGGACGGAGACGAACGGAGAGCAGCCATGCGGGCGGACCGCTCCGAGAGCTTTACTCATTTACAAAAAGATGAAAAAAAAGAAAGAAAAAAACACACTTTCGTCGAGAGGAGCAAGTGGCACTGCTATGTGAAAATAAACAGGAAAAAAGCATAGTTTTTTCGGCCCCCTTCCCCCTTACCATACCTTTCCATCGTCAGCGCTGCGCGTAGTTTCGCTAAACTCCAGGTTACGTGCACGCGAGAGCGCTGCAAAAAAGGCAACTTTTGCGCTCCATTTAGCAGTAGTAGAAGTATAGTAGTCGTAGTATTTATTCCACACGACTCAACAGGTACTACGTGCGGCCGGGTGGTGGTATTGGCCGTGAACCCGTCCCCACGACGTCAGGCAGACGGACAGGCAGGAAGACGGCCGGGGACGGGTAGGCACGCGAGCGGGCCGCGTGGCGCAGCCGGGACCCAGACAACACGACCTTTTCATCACTTTGGCATCACATGACCTCCCCCACCTCCCCCACCCCCTCCTTCACCCTCACCGTGCTCCTCCTCTGCTGTTGCACTGCTTTGGCGGCGGCCGCGTGTCGTGCCAAATCCACCCCCCGTCGGCCACCTTCACTCGCACACGGACGGACAGCAGCCACCCACACAAACATACAAACACGTGGCTACCGACCTCCTCCTGCCGATCATATTCGATTCTCCATTTTCTGTGTTTCATTCCGAGTTCGCGGATCGCCTTCCCCCTCCCCCCTCCCCCCTTT
>NW_026267401.1:38944-51546 GCF_000697945.3 Frankliniella occidentalis | reverse complement strand
TAATCCGCGCCTGCCGCCGCCTGCCACCTGCGGTTCAACAGCTGCCTCAAGCAGCGACCGCGCAGTCTGCCTACGCGCCACTAGCACTAGGACATGTTGTTGCCACTGCTGCAGCAGTAGGACACAACTTTGCCTCGCTCATGAGGCAAAAATTTACTGCAGTTGATCAGAGTCTCCTACAAAATGTATCTTGACTTGGCTGAGCGCAAGGCGTGTTTTGGTCCAAGGTTTTGGATCCAGCCGAAAATGTTTAATTTACGAGGCCCCTCCGTCACTTTCACACACAGTTGTATATTATACTTCTCAAATCTAAGTGTGTATACTAAGTTTACAGTAAAAACTAAGACTGATGTCTCACAGCTACTGATGTAGTTACAATTATTTCTGCAGTGAAAACGGTTAATTTACTGTATTCAATGGTTTGCGGAGTATATTAGCAATTTTAACAGCAGGACACCCATTCAGTTAATCAAAAGCACTGCCCCCATTTCCAGTCTTTATTAATTCGCTGTCGTCCCGAGCATCGACTGTCAAAGCCCCTATCCTATGCCCCCTTCCCCCTTTTCCCCTTTGTGTGTGAAGGGCTCGACGTCCTTGTCCTTCTAGTGGCTTGTCCCGAATTAGACCATGTGGTGCGGCGGGGACCCTGGGGCGGGGCGGGGCGGTGTGGGGTGAGGTGGGGTGGGGCAAGCGCGCTGCATTGTGGCGGCATTAAAAGGCTGGGCGGGTGGGGCGGGCGGGTCGCTCGAGCAGGATGGGTGGCCTACCTCCACGGCGCAGCCGCCGAGACACGAGTCCTTATTGCGCCTCCTTGTGCTCACCGCCGCTCTGTTTGCGTTTCAGGCCTGCGACTGTCCGCTGTACTGGAAGGCGCCGCTCTTCATCGCCTGCGGGGGTGACAAGGCCGGCTACGTGGACGTCAACAGCTTCCTGGACTACTGGAGAAAGTGAGTACGATTACGTGGGGGCGTTTGCTCTTCTCGTGATGTCCTTGCCCTTTTCTTGGGACTAAATGTGGTAAAAAAACAGAAAACTTTCAAATTTGCAAGATTGTTTGTGAATAATAACATTCACTGATTTTTGTTTTTTTAACATTTCCGTTCGTTATTTAAAATCCTCTTTTAACGGTCGTCTGAAATGTTCATATCTAACTCGTCACTGACTGGCTCTTCTCTGTGTCGCAGTCTGTGCTCGTCGTGCCACAACCCGGCGTCCCGCTTCCTGAGCGTGCTGACGCGCGGCCAGCGCGACTACCTGCTGCCCGAGGACTTCATCCCGCTGGTCCAGGACGTCGTGGAGACGCACCCCGGCCTCACCTTCCTCAAGGAGGCCACCGAGTTCCACTCCAGATATGTGCACACGGTTGGTATTACTACCGAACCTCCTTCTCATACTGTCCGCTGCCCTGCCGGCATGACTCGAATAAAAATGACCTACGTCCAAAATTTATTACGAAAAAAAAAAAACACTTCAATTTAAAATTCTGTAATTCTTGCGTGTGGCTTGCGTGCAGGTCATCGCCCGTATCTACTACTGCGTCAACCGGTCGTGGAGCGGACGCATCTCGCTGGCCGAGCTGCGCCGCAGCAACCTGCTGACCGTGCTCAAGCTGCTCGAGGACGAGGATGACATCAACGCCATCACGCAGTACTTCAGCTACGAGCACTTCTACGTCATCTACTGCAAGTTCTGGGAGCTCGACCGGGATCACGACCTCTTCATCGACCGCCACGACCTGGCTCGGCACAGCGACCACGGTAGGCAGAGTTTTACGGTTTCACTGAAAACAAAACAAAACAAAGCAAGAAGCCTATGGAATAGTGTGTGTTTTTTGACAAATCTTCAATTTTTTTTCAAACAAATGTCGCATTTTTCAGCTTTGTCGTCACGACTGATTGACCGCATCTTCTCGGGCGCGGTGACCCGCGGCGGTCGGCACAAGCTGCGCGAGGACCGCATGAGCTACACCGAGTTCGTGTGGTTCCTGCTCTCGGAGGAGGACAAGACGCACCCGACCGCCGTCGAGTACTGGTTCCGGTGCATGGACCTGGACGGCGACGGCTTCCTCTCCATGTACGAGCTCGAGTACTTCTACGAGGAGCAGCTCCAGCGCATGGACGCCATCGGCATCGAGACGCTGCCCTTCGAGGACTGCCTCTGCCAGGTACTCATGACATGCCTCGGATCGAAAAATAAAGATCGTCACACTATGAAAAATATCCTCGTAAATTAACAACACTTGTTTAATATTTATCTACAAAACATGTTGTCAATTTGCGCCAGTCCATTCTTGCTCCAAGTCGATGCATGGTGCTCGTAATTTTATAATATTAAGTTTCAATTTGACAACGCACATCATGGAAAAGTTTCCTATAACCCTTACTAGAATTTCTCATAGTGAACGGGATCCGGTGCTCTTTGTTTCGTTGTATAGTGCAGTGGATTGAGTTGATACCCGCTTTGTTGTTAACTTTACCTCTCTCGTCCCGTTCGCAGATGCTGGACATGATCCGCCCCGAGGTGCAAGGCAAGATATCCCTGAGCGACCTTAAGCGGTGCAAGATGACGTCCATCTTCTTCGACACCTTCTTCAACCTCGAGAAGTACCTGGACCACGAGCAGCGCGACCCGTTCGCCAGCCAGCGCGACCACGACAACGAGGGTCGAGAGGTGCGTATTTGCGCGGGGCATGTCAGCCTGCGGAGCGGCGAGTAGGCAACCCGCTCCGGCGTCGAGCCCCCGTGTTGCCTACCCGCCCGCCCCACCCGCTGGGGCGGCTGCCTATTATTGTTCCCCAAAATAAAACAACATCTTTGATTATGCTGAGGCTGTTTATTTCTGCATTTTGCTTTCAGCTGTCGGATTGGGACCGGTACGCCGCCGAGGAGTACGAGTTGCTGGTGGCGGAGGAAGGTGGCCAGGATCCGCAGGAGGACCTGTAAGTACTCCGCCGTCCTGTGGGATGTAGCAAGGGGTTTGGGAGGACGTCGGGGGCGAAAGGAGTGTGGTCTTGGGAGTGTGGAGCTTGGGACCACCAGGTGCTACCCATCTTCCAATAGGCGCAATGACAAACTTCTAGGAGGTGGGGAAGTATAGCTTCCGGAGGAAAAGAGAGGTAGAGAAAAGGATATTGATGCAGTGATTTTATTGTTGGTTTCCAGGCGTCTGGAGGATGAGATGTGACGTGTGAGGGGTTTGAAATGAGGTGTAAGTACAGTCGTGGCCCGCAGCATGACAGCTTGTTCCCACCGTAGCTGCGAGTAGTGGCACCGCAGCGGTGACGTAGACTAGCGCAGTGTTGACCTGGAGGACACATCAGGGGATGAGGGGGAGGCTTGCCCTACTGCTGCTGCATCTTGTAGCCGTTTTGTATCGATATTCCATGTCGTTGCAACCACGCTATAGCACACCCTGCCATTACTTTTTTTTCTTTTGTTTGTCTATAATTTTTCACAGCTGCTGTCAATTATAACAAGTTTTTTATACCGCACGCTTTGGCAGACGGCTGCGGGCCAGTGTCTATTCTCAAGAGGACCCGTCATAGACTTTCGCCACGCCTTTAGCATCCCATGAAAAGCTTACCTTAGAGCGATTGTTCATAATTTTGGCTTCGTGCAGGTGTCTTTCTGAGAATACACACTGGATCGAGCACTGCAGGACATCTGCTTGCATCGTTGATGTGCATCTTTCGTTTCTGTGTTCGTTTCATAATTTTCGTTGTTTGTATTATTTTTAGTGTTTTTTTTTATTTTTAATATGAATGTGTGCCGCTGCTCGCTCGACCCACACGCAGTTCGCTTTTGTTTTCGTTTTTTCTTTTTTTTGTTGACTTTTTTTTAATATTGGTTTTTTCAGCTTGTGCCTCTGCTGCCCCATATGCTGAGCGCACAGTTGTCACACCTCCCCTCTCAGAATTAAAATAAAAACAAAATCCCGTCTCCGCCTTGCTGCCTAGTTTTAGTATGTAGGCCTCATTGCTACCCGTGACCCGACCGGCTGCTAACGTGCACCCTCTGCCCACAGAATCATGAACGGAGATCGCGAGGACCTCCTGTCCCCCAACCTGGACAAGCTGTCGTGGCCGTCGCGGCCCAGCTTCAAGGTGACGGACTTCGATTTAGACCTGGGCGAGCACATGGGTGGCCTCGGCGACGACGACGAGGATGACGAGTCCGCCGAGGACAGCGACGACTATGCGGGAGACAGCGACGAGGATGACGAGGAGGGCTCCATCTAGGAGAGACACTCTTGGGGCTATGTGGATGCCACGTGAGTGAAATCTTCTCTTCGTTTCTTCATCTTACGCGTAGAGAAATTCTCTTTGAATTGAGTCTCACTTTATGTATGGGGCTGTTATGAATGACCGTGTGTTTATGCGTGCAATGGTGTGCGTCTGTATCTAAGGAGTTAAATTCCTGTGATTTGGAAGATACCCTAAAGAATAACTTCGGGCCTACTCGTTGGGAAATGAGAGTACTCAGTAATGCCAGCATAAAATGTTATTGTTTGATAATAATGTTTCCCGTCTCTGCATATTGCTGTGTTTAATGCAACCTGTAGTTGGGACGGATTTTTTTTAGAAACAGTGTAGAACCATTAAAATGATATTGATATTTTAACTCACCATTTATTGTAATGTTCGTGCCTATTCTGCGTGTGCGTACTTGTAACGTTTTGATTTCCATAAGATCTGTGTTATTTGAGACCTGGACGTGTAGTAGCATATTTGTATCAGTATTTTTACAACGCCTGCTAAAGTAACGGCCTTCCTGTTTGTGTAAGAGGAGAGACTGAGAGTTGATGTTGAGGGACAGACTTCACTAGGGTTTTGGATCCAAACTCACAAACTAAATTAATTTGACTAAGAGAGGACGATAGTAGATTTTTTTAAAAGTGGAATGAAGCTTTGTTTTTTATTAAAAGTTTCTCTCTGCTTTTGTCCATTAGCTAATAAGGAGTTTTTCCTTGTCTGGCTAATATGTATTAAATATTTACAGATGTATGTTGGATTGCGTCTGTTTTTATACCTTTCACTTGCGTGATTTTAGCTGTCAAACTTCTTAGATGTTTAAAACTTCTGCGAATACCAAAGATTATTTGGAAATGCAAAACATCGTTGTATGTATTTTTAAGGAGATTTGTAGAAATTGTGTAATTTTTTTAAGTGATATGTATTATGTGTGTCTGTGAGCATACGAAAGTAGTACCCGCTTTACTAACACCATGAGGCACTACTGATCAAAACTGATTTAAATGTCTGCCTAAACAACCCTTCAAACGATTTTGCACGATCTTTCAGCTTTTACGCTTGTACGTCAATGCATATTAATGCAATAAAATTGTATTACCTCTCAACGAACTTGATGTGCCATGTGGTGCCATGACACAACCATTGTCCCCCAGTGGAGGATAAAATATTTTAAGTTTTATGAAAATTATGTGCCCAGCCTTAAACGGTGCCATATTATGAAAAATATATTTTATTTGCTTTATCCCCACCTGGGTGGCTTACCTCCAAGGATTAATGCCGGTCTGTGAAACTCCTTGTAAATATTTCCCCAAAGTTGTTGCGTTTAATTTGGACGTCGAAACAGTCCCGAATTAGCTACTGTTTTGTTTTTTATTCGTTCGGCGCCGTTCCGACGTTGAATCAGCTCAACTTGTTGCCAGTAAACTTTTGCCGGTGATCATTTTTGTTACTAGCCCATTTGTTGACTGCTGGTGCAGTGTATGAACTTTGTTGCTGAATATTTTCAGTACATATCGAGTGTATATAATACTAATGATCTAGTCGAAATGGGGTCTGTGACCTTGCATACAATGCAACCCCTTGTTCTTCCTGTTGTATATGTTGCTCTTCTATTGTAATGTCTGTATACATTTATGTTAGAGTGTTATGTTTGTATGTTAATTTTTAAAATAATTTTTATGTATTTTTAGATGTTATGTCCATTTAAAATGCCCATTAGGATAAAGACTATCACACATTGTAATGAAAGGAGGCGTTTTAATAGGCGACTAAAATTTTAAATATAATCCAAGTATTAACAGCTAATACAAAGAAATAACGTTGTATCGTGTGGAAGTCACGTGTGGATGGTACATAGACTATTCGCTGTTTCAAACAAGTGTGTTCGATTTTTTTTTCAATAAAATGTTTTTTTAAGTATTTTTTGCGTTTCCACTTTTTTAGGCCCGTCTATGCTCCCGCACCGCGCACCATGCGTCTTTCCAACGCATCGTCTGTCATCGTCATGACGCTAAGGGCTCAGCACCAGTAAACTTACTTGCACTGGAAAAACTCTAGTAACATTAAACTGTCGCATATATTGACTTTTGTTAACGGCCAACTATTGTCACGAAAACTAGAAGCCAAACAGTGATGCGTTTTGACAGGCACTACACCGCCTCAAAAAACACCCCTCTCTTTCCCCAACCGACAACAACAACATAACAGTGTATCGCCCAGGTCAGCCGACTCATCCGCGGTGGGCGTTCGACAAAGGCGAAACGGCATAAAAAGGGGCGTGGTGGCGGCTGGCGGCGCGGGGCAGCAGCGCGGGGCCTCCATACACTCCAGAGCCGTTAGGTCTGAACCGATCTGGACCTTCAAGAGGGCGCGGGCGGGGCGCGCGGGTGGGCGGGGAATCAGTCTTACTGCTCCTTGCTTTCCCCGAGGAGCGGTAACCGGCCGGTGGATGCTCGTGATGTGCATTGTGTGGACCGCGGGCCGCTGGTCCAGCTGCTGCAGCGCCCAACGAAGGTCGTTCAAAAGATCTGTGCTTGCCTTGCGTGCTGCAGGGCTGCTGGGATGCTGCAGGGCCGCGGCTAGGCGGAGCGGGGCGGGGTGGGGCCGCGGAGTTGGGCTGGGCGCGCCCGGAGAAGAAACCTCAACGCTGGGCAGCGCAAAGCAGCATCGGCAAAGGTGCACCTCTTTGGCCCTGGCACTAAACATGCACCGCTGTGCAGCGGGCTGCAAGGAGGATTGCACTGCACTTGCAGAGGGCCTGGGTAAGGGAAGGAAGGGGGGGGGGGGGTCAAGGACCCGAGCGGGTCACCGCGGGCGCCGGTGCCCCGAGAGGGGACGACGGAGGGCCCCACGCTCACGCTGCACCTGCCAGCGATTGGTCAAGGGTTACAAGAGCAAATACTGCAGTCTGCTGTTGCTGCAGGTGCTGCAGGTGCTGCAGGTGCTTCTACTGCTGCTGATACGGCTGCTCGCTGACGCACTTAAGGGTCGTGGGAAGGCGCGAGCTTCGCCACCCGGATTCTCTTGCTCCGGAAGCAAGGAGTGAGAGGGGAGGGTGACCTTCCTCCTTCCTCAGGCGACCACCAACAAGGATGTCGTCACCCTTTCATCCCTGGCAGCACAGAATATCTTGTCGTACAACATTCAAACAACCATTGAAATTCAAGATAAAAACTACATCGTTGTGAAATTAGGAAAATGATTCTAATATTAAATTATCTTTTTTTCTCGAAACCCAAACTATCAAAACTGTAGCGAACTATACCGTGATGCCAGCGCGGAACGACTGATGTGGGTTCAACCTGGATCCGATACTACTATGGCAGAAAGTTACATATAGTGTAAATTCGATACACTAGCAATACTCGTCTGACTGGTGGGCAAGCCCGGATGTCACTCCATGTACTCGCAAAGTAATTCAAACGGTTGAACCGGGAAAACAAACAACATTTAGCAGCAAAATAAACCAAGCAGATCTCGCACGTCATCCGGGGAGGCTCGTCACGCGTGGGGCCAGTTCTTCACCGGTCGCACCTGCATCTAAACACCCGCGGGTCGGTGGGAGGAAGAGGAGGAGGAGGAGGAGAGGGGGAGGATGAGAGGAGAGGAAGCGAGGAGGAGGGCGTGGGAGCCCCGCGATGCTAATGACCCCTGCGGCGGCGTGGACACCAGGAGCGGCCTGCTGCTCACCGCCTGGAGCGAGAAGCAAGAGGCAACAACTGAATTTGACCCCCCCTCCCCCCTCGACCCCTCTGAGGAAAAAATCGTTCGCCTTTTTGCACGGTGTAAGCTGGTAAACACGGCAAAGCCTCCTCCTGCCTGGACGCGCGTTGACAGGTCCGCGAGCAGCAAAGAGGGCTTGGGGGGGGGGGGGTTACAGAGGTGAAGGGGGTGGAGGAATCTGCGAGCGCCCAGCCGCCGGGCCGGGCTGGCCGGGCAGACGACACAGAGCCGGCCCGGCCGGCCCGGCAGTCTGCTCCAGCTCCGCGCGGTGCTCCGTGGCTCCAGTCCCAGCCCGGCCGCAGAGGTCCCCGCAGGTTGTGCCCAGAACGACGAGGGGCTCCTTCTCCTTCGCGAACAGCCGCGCGGGGCGCACGCCCGCCGCAGAGTCACCCCGCGTCTGAACTAAACCAACCCGTCTCACCATGTCGCTCGCCACCAGGACCACCGCCATCCACGGCCTGCTCACCACACTCTACGGTGTGTAGCATACGATAGAAGTAATTATTACGATGTATGGCAAATTTTTCAATACGTTTATTCAGATAAAAGTAAGTTTCCAAAATCCCATTCTTGCTGATTGCTTTGTGTACCTGATCCTGGTGTACCTCCTGGTCTTGGTGCCTCTGGTAGACTTCAAAATGTCGTGCGTCGTGGGCAATGTGTCGCATGCATGCGTTCGGTCGAGTTTGTCCATCGTCTTTGCCCGAGGCTGTTTGAGGTCAGGGTAATGTAACGTGACTTTTAAGAAGGTGCAAAACCAAAAAATGTCAACCTTAAACCGTCTGAAAGCTGTTTTGGACATTTTCCAGGGTGTTTTTCAGTAAAACGCACTGAAAGCGCTTCAATGGCGCATCCAAATTGCGAGTTTACTTTTTTTATGTGCATTTTACGTTACAAGTTACTACGTTAAGACACCCTATTTGAGAAGCTGTTCTGTTTGGCAACGAGGATGCAGTAGTAATTCCACAAGTTACGGGGGCTCGGCGCCTGCGAGACTCGGGGTAGGCCACCCCGCAGTACACGCATGCACTGCAGGCAAGGTATTGCCTATCTATCAGGCGCCATGAGAGCTGGGGTTGGAATGGAAGGCTGAATTTGGCAGATTTGTGGTAAACGGTGAATGGCGGCCGGACTTGCCCGATGATTTCTGACCAGTAACTGACCATGTACAACATAGTCTGGCAGATGGTCACTATGAGGTCATAGGCACCCTCTTACATCCTAGGGAGTAAATATGCATATGGTTGGAAACCCTGAAAAGTTTCCGGAAAATTTCAGGAAAATTACCGGAAAAAAACGAAAAATTTCCAGGAAGAAACAAAAGTTATTTTCGGGAAATTTCCGAAAATTTTGGAAATTTCCAACCGTGAATGCGTATGCGCGCGGGCGTCTCGCGGAGCGTGTGTTCAGAGAGAAGCTTACGCAAAGGGCCGCTGCGTTTGCGAAGATGTTGTTGACCCCTCCTACGGAGTTCGGTTTCTCACGCTCTCTGCGCGGAGCGAAACTGTTGCTTGATTTTTCTTTTTCCCAAACGAACTACAACGAATGACAACGCGCTCCGCGGGCCGCCCGGCGGCCGGCGGCGGCCACCGCACCACCGGCGGCGCGGCAATCCCAAGGATGTTCCGTGGTCAGCCAAGCGGCCCAAATGAAGAGGTGGCGCTAAATGAGTGTCGAGTTTCGCGAGGAATCTCCCCCCGGGCCCCCGGGGCTGGACTAGGCAGCCGCTGCCGCCGCCACTCCTGTTTCCGGTGACAGTGTAAGGTCGGGCGCGGCCAAGCATGCCCTGCTGGGCGGGCCCGGGCGGCGTAAAGTCTGCGTTATTTTATCTTGACGGCGGGAACCGGAGAGTTACGCGGGTTTATTACTCTATTCGAGTTGTTTAATTTTGTTTTTGTTTTTTGCACTTTCGCCGTCTGCGTCCGAAATGTCTCTACGCAGGTGCTATGCCTAGCTATGCGCGGACGAGGGAGCCTCATCTCCGTGCCCACAGAAGCCTGCCCCTCCTTTTCATTCCCCTCACCCAGTAACATTGTCACCTGGAGGCGTCGTCGTCGTCTCATCAGAATAACTACGTACCATTTCCTCTTTTAAGAGTGAACATAGCCACCGGCGGCGGCAGTCGCACCTTGTGCCAGGACGGCCAGGCTGAAGAGGTCGTGTTGTGTTTTATCTTTCTTGAGGTCGGTGTTGATACTGTTGATACGTCACTGATGTCCATACCTCTGGTCGGAGAGGGCGTCCACCCAGCCCATCCCAGCCCCAGCCTCCGCCGTTCGCGGCCAGTCCGGCCTGTAATTATGATTTTTCCCGCCGGGATGGCTCAGGAGGAGGACGATGGTGCGGCGGCGTCTCAAAAATTGCCTTTCTGCACGCGGAACGGCGAGGCGCGGGAAGCGAAGCCACCGAAGAAGATGAAAGTGCCCGACCCTACAGGACTCTAGCCGACCCGACAGGTCTCTGAACCGACCCGGCTTGACCTTGCAGGACTCTAGCCGACCCGACACTGCAGGACTCTAGCCGACCTGGCCCGACCCTACAGGACTCAAGCCGACCCGACAGGACTTTAACCGACCCGACCCGACCTTGCGCGACTCTAACCGACCCGACCCGGTGACTGAGGAGGGTTGCTGTGGAAAGACCCTCTATTATTGCAAAGGGCCGCACATTTTAATTAGACGAGAGTGGCCCGGTCAGCGCCGCCGTCGCTAAGTGCAGCAGTGCGCAGTGCGCGCCCCCGCGCGCTGAAACCGCTGCTCTCCGTTCGATTGCCTCTGTTCGGTTGAGGTGGTGGCGGTGGTGGTGGTGCAAGTGTCGCCTGGTCGCTGTCGGTGTTGTCGCTGCAACTCAGCAATAGTAACAATAACCGCTGCTGCAGTGGCAGTGTGCCCCTCTCGGGTAGCCTCGGCAATAGCCGAGCCCATTAGCGGGGAGCAGGCCGTTCAAGGTCTGGGAAAATGATGGGCTGATCGTACAGCAGCCTGTGAGGGGTTAAGCTAGGCTCGGGGAAAGGAAGTTGGGGGGGGGGGGGCTTTTAAGCCAGAGGAGACGAAGGAGAGGGGGCGAATCGGGAGGCGGCGGGGGAGGCAGCGGAGAGTGTTACTTATTTGCAGACAGGACAGAACAATCGCCGCTGGATGCCGCCACGATTGAGTGAGGCCGAAGGAAAAGGGGGGGGGGGGTATGCAAGCAGCAGCTTACAATAAGCTCTTATTATAGCTGTCGGACAGTCCAGTCGATGATAAAAGTCGGGAAGATCGGGAAGGCGGAAACAAAAGCAAGCTGGCGGGCTAGCTGAACGAACGTCCTTTTCTTTTTTTCCCCCTTCGCTTTATCTGTTCATTTCGTCTTTTCCTGGAGTGCAGTTCCCACATGCATTAGGACCCTCTCCGCGGCACCTTGACACAGCGCGTGCGGTGCGTAACGCTGCACCCCCCTCCCCCCCCCCCTCCGTTTGAGTTACTGTCCTTCCCCGTCGTCGCCGTCGTCTGGAAATCGGAACGCACTCCTCCTCGGCGAATGGCAATGTCGAGTGAGAACGCGACGCCGGCCGGGCCACACGGCTCTGCGAAAGAGTTCCCCGGCAGTGACCTCACTAGAGAAGGTTGTGAGTGTGCGTGCCTGTATCTGTGTGTGTGTGTGTGTGTGTGTGTGTGTGTGTGTGTGTGTGTGTGTGTGTGTGTGTGACCTGGTCCACAACGCCAGGGGTCAGGTCAGCACCCCGACATGACTCACCTCTCCTCGCAGTCCCGTTTAACATGCTGCTAGTACCGTATTCTGCTCTCGACGCCGGCCCGGCCCGGCCCATAGCCCCGGCCCGTCGCGCCCTGCCCCGCTCCGCGACCCACCCCACCCGCCCATCCCGTCCCGACGCACACTTTGTGCCAAAGAATTGGGCCCAGCGAAGCGTGCACGTCATCATATAATAAGTCAGAGCGACTGGGACAAACTGGATAAACCCACTTCCGCGCTATTAAGCGACATAACGATAACAACCATTCAACATCGTAGATTTATTTGTTGTACGAGGCCAATCAAACAAAATTGTTTCCGGTGGATAGTGTATAAAAAAGCGTTCCGGTCTAGCTGAAATGCTGAAGAAGGCGGGGAAGAAGAAGACAGAAATCGCTATGCTTTCTTGCTCCATGCATTCTTCTGCTTTTCAGCTTTACCGAAATGCTTTCTTTCTAAGTAATATTTTTCTCATACGGGCGCCTGTGCCTGTAGTCGTTGTGGAGGAGCACCTGGGGAGCGCCGCCTGGTGCCTGCTGTGGTCAGGTGACGCCGCTGTGAGCAGCGGTACAGCACCTTCAAACACTGTACGTCGGTGGACCGGCCGCGCCGCCTGGTACACTCTCCGGCGATACAGGACAATGACATCGCCAGCACATACCGCGGTGTACTACAGGCCATGCACCGCGCCATCGTGCATCAAACGGCGACCGTTAGCCCTGTCTTCGACTCGCGGACCGGTTCGTTCGGCTCCGAGGCGGAGAGGGGCAGGAGGAGGCTGCGCTCGAAACTGGATCACTCTTCACAAGTTTATGTTCCGTCTCTCTCGCCCGCAATCGCACACTGGCGCTCACAATAATGACGCGTTGGGGGATCCCGTGGAGAGGGGGGGGGGGGG
>NW_026267401.1:18273-33504 GCF_000697945.3 Frankliniella occidentalis | reverse complement strand
GGGGGATACATAGAGTCCGACAAAATCGACACTTAAACATTCTGCGCAACATTCATTTCCCAAACCACACTAAAAGACCTTTTCAACATTAGCACAGTGACGAAAAGGGTGAACAACAACAGACCGGAAAAAGTTGCTTTTAATCAACCTGTCGCAGGCCGCCAGCCGCCGCCAGCCCAGGCGAGAGGTGAGGAGCGGAGACAGCGGCGAGGCTCCCTTCCTCACCTCTCACCTGGCAGGCGGCCTGCGCAGACCGAGGCGGCCTGGCGCGGTCGGTCTCGGAAGGCGATTTTGCAGAGCTCTGAACCAAACCACCCAAGACACTTGAATAAAATGTAGGTCGTATACTTTTGATATTGTTTACATTTTATGCAAGTTTTCATTAACGTTTGGGTTACTGAAAGGAACTGTTGCCTGCCTGTTGTTCTTCACCTTGTTCTTCACTTCGCTAATGTTAGAGTTGGAAGTGTCCATTGGCAGGTCGACTTCGTCTGTCGTGTTACCCTACGTCCCTGTTTGTTTACCCTGTTTGTAGCCACAGTCGAAATGGCCACCGACAGCTGCATCCGAACCGACTATTGCGATGACTTCGGCCGGAATTCATCCAGTGTCCCAAGGGCCCAAACCAGCCCCTTGCGGAGGGGGTGTAGGCAACAGGCAACCCCTCGGGTCTTGAGCGTCCAACCCGCTAGGCGCCGGCAGAGAGGATGTGGGCAACCCAGCAGGCAGCAGGGCTTGCGCGGCAACAGGACGGCCTACCCGCTTGGCGCCTGCGGAGGGTGCGTAGGCAACCCATCAGGGCTTGCGCGGCAACAGGACGGCCTACCCGCTTGGCGCCTGCGGAGGGTGCGTAGGCAACCCAGCAGGGCTTGCGCGGCGACAGGACGGCCTACCCGCTTGGCGCCTGCGGAGGGTGCGTAGGCAACCCAGCAGGGCTTGCGCGGCGACAGGACGGCCTACCCGCTTGGCGCCTGCGGAGGGTGCGTAGGCAACCCATCAGGGCTTGCGCGGCAACAGGACGGTCTACCCGCTTGGCGCCTGCGGAGGGTGCGTAGGCAACCCATAAGGGCTTGCGCGGCAACAGGACGGCCTACCCGCTTGGCGCCTGCGGAGGGTGCGTAGGCAACCCCGCGGGGTTCGCGCGTCCAACGGGACGGCCTACCCACTAGGCGCCCGGGGGCCGTTAGTGGGGGAGGGGACGTAGGCATTTACTTAGCTCGCGCTCGCGCTTGGTTGCCTGGCGGATGAAGCTCGGGTCATCCAAAGGGGTTCTGGGGCCCCGGGGCCCGGGTTGAATTTCGTCTGAAAAGAGAATTATAGTCGCTTCGGATGATTAAACTGCCTGTGGACCCCGCCGTCGGTTTTGACAAATTCTGTTTCTCTCGGAACAACGGGAGCGGTTTCTGTCAAATGCAAAATGCTGTGAATATAATAACCTAAGACATCTTTATTGTAACAGAGGCAATACAAGAACAACATGTAATTTAAAGTGTGGCAATACTACACTAAATCTTTGCGCTAATCATCTGTAAACGTTTGCCTCGCCTGTAATCGCTTGGTAAAATTTAACATTTGCATCTGTTCTCCATAAACCAAGCACATTGATCCAAATAAGCTTACAAATGACAATGCAGCTATTTTGCCCCTTCCTTGTGGATGATTTG
The DNA here is from genome assembly GCF_000697945.3 of Frankliniella occidentalis. NCBI lineage: Eukaryota > Metazoa > Arthropoda > Insecta > Thysanoptera > Thripidae > Frankliniella > Frankliniella occidentalis. The sequence goes on along the minus strand of NW_026267401.1, from coordinate 31,840 downwards.
CTATTTGCATTCCAAGCTTCAAGAGTTGCAAAGGTGCTGTGGGCGGAGGCACATTGAAGCCCAGTTTTGCTGCAGTCTGCAAAATTGTATGAGATTAAACACCTAAGGTTTGTTGTAATTGTGTCAATAATAAGAGGGAAAATTATACTAACCATTGAGGCTGTGACAAGACCCATAAAAACAGGTATTATTGCACCTGCAACGAATTGAATAGCTCCAGCTTTAAGTTCTAGGCAAATTGGACAACCAGGCTCTTGTAATAATATAGGTGGTAGAACAAACTGTCGAAAGCATCATAAAGACAAAAATAAGGGTTGTTATTTTTAATAGAGTAACACGGAAGAGAAGGAGTAACTCATCTGCTATACAAACCAAATATTGATAGGTGTACGTGGTAATCGCAGGGAGAGATCCACATGTCAAGCTAGAAGTAAATGCTACTTCCTTTCTCAAACCAAAAGCTCTGCGGTAATACTTTAAACACCAAATACCACTAAATGCCGCTAACATTCCATTTAATGCAACTCCATACTTGAGTAAATATCTATGAAACAAAAAAATCCTGATCACATTTGATTTATCTGGTTATTATTTGATGAGTTATAGGAGATTACTTACACATGAGATGGAGTGTCATGGTCGCGAACTAAATGATAAACATGATTAATTGCTTCTTCTCGATTAAACGTAACCGCACCCTGTGGTATATCTTTTACCTTTGCTTTTTGCATTTCGTGTCTAAAATTAACGTGGAAAGAAAAATGAGGAATTTAGATTATTAAGATTAAATTAGTTTCATTTAAATATCTTCATAACCTTGCATACCGGTAGCAAAGAGGCAAATATTGTGACAAGAATTCACGGTTACCTTCTGACAACTTACGTTTAAGACGAGTAAAGTGATAGCGTTACCCGTTATATATTTATGAGTTCAAATTAGGAAGACCACACAAATAACGAAACCCTTCTGTCCGTGTGGTTTTCGTCTGCTAGCCAAATCAACCGCGTTCTGCCTGAGAAATGTCTCATACTCCAGCGTCGAGGTATCGAAGTCACGAATATCGATATTCCCAAGGTCTAGGTTTTTCCTTTCACCGCAAATTCGGCTGCTTGCTTAAATGCCATCTCAAAATTTACCAACCAAAGGCTACCCACGACTCATACGGGGGACACAATCGTAGCGATTTACTGAAGAATTTTTCACACAGGAAATCAAAATGGCAAACTGGAAGGCAAGTCAAATTGTTCTTTTATATTTAAGTTTAATCAAAGTGACAACTGTACCCATCTAACCTGTAGAATCCTCACCATTGTATTTAGTTCATGTATCATTTACAAATATTGTACTTACCATTATTGGCTTTAATCTCCATCAAGTGTTTGAAGCTATTCCCTTTTATTTTACTTTTGTTTCCTTTTCCCATCATCATTATTTTCTATGAATTACCCAATGTCAAATAGCGATAGTTAAAGTCAATTTCTTACTTTCAATCAGGTCAATAAACATGGCTCTTTTGAATTCTTACAGCTCCTGAGATCAATGCTCATTCCCAGGAATATGGCACTGGCCGCAGTTCCCATTGCTGTCAAATCAAAAGAAACAGAAAAGGATAAGACAGCAATTCGACCTAGTGAACTCCCTATCTACGTGGATGAAATTAAAAGGTAAAAGCAAGACTACTAGCTTGTAAAGAGATGTTAGTTTGTTGTATTGTAATTAGCAAATTATAACACCTAAGGGGACATCTATTGTGAACAAAGATATTTCTCTGCAAGACTGGCAAACCCCAGTATTGTGTTCTAGTTGATTTGGTAAAATGAGACGAGAACTGGTTTGGTTTTGACAGTTTATTGCTATAGCTAAGAGCTGAGGAGGTGGGGTGGGCTCAGTGGAGAAGGAGATGGTATTTATTCCCACTGTTTCCTCCTCATTTTCCTCCTTAGTCCTTCTCTTAAATAATTTGCAAACATCAACACTAATATTTTCTGTGTCATTTTGTCCAATTTTAGACAAGTGGTTCCGGAACAACACAGTGATGAAGTTAGTTCAATAGAAGAAGCAGTTGGAACAGTAAGGAAAGAGCTTTGTTCTCTTGTCAGCGAGGTAAACAGCCTTACCAGCAAGGCCTCTTCAGTTGTTAAGGAAAATATGGATGCTTCCAATGGTTAGGATTAAGTTGTAACTATGTATTTCATTCATTGCACTTTACCAGATGCTTGTTTAAAAGCAGTGTACCTTGAGTAACTCATATCTATTTGGTTTTAGAACTCCTTGATTATTTGAAGGAAGAGGAGAATTTTCTTCCCAGATCTGGAGCAATTGCTTTGAGTGGTCTGACAGGTCTTGTCCTTGGTATACGTAAAGGATTTTTCAAGCGTCTGATCTATATGACAGTTGGTGCTGGAGGTATGGCTTCACTGTGTTATCCTAAGGAAGCAGAAGAATACTTCAATGAAGCTCTAGTTGAGGTCCGAAAGTATGGTCTTATAGGTCACCATCTTGCTACTTCAAGTAAGTACCATCTAAAACTATCCCTATCTTCTACAATTAGAATTTGTGACTCAGTTATGCAATATTTCTTTTAACAGTTTTGGATGATTTACGTGGATCATCTGCAGAGTCTAATGATTCTCCCAGGGATGGAAAGGATAAGAAGTGAGACTATTAACTGATAGTGCTCCTTTTTTAGCGATGGCTGTGTAAAATTTCTAAGAACTCCTGCCTCCTGATCCTGATCTTTGTACTTCCTCCCATCTCTAGAACCGTTCCTGACTATTGTAATACTTCTCATGCCATCCTCTCTCCTCTCCCCAGATCCTTAATGTCAGATATGGAGTCTTTTCTGGTCGCTTGTTGTTGTTTTGTTGTTGTCATGTTCTTTCAGGTTTGCAGTGGTATATTATTTAACTTGCAAAGACCAAAATGTTGTTGGGTCATTTCTTGAGACAGGACACTGCAGAAAACTAGTGAATGAGGAGGCTGAAGGTCTTCAATATTTTCTAAGGTTCATTTGTAAAATAGTGTTTTTGTTTTACTGCCAATATTAGTCTTTTTCTGACGCTTTCTGATCCTTGTGCTAATTTTTTTTCAATAAACTGTTGGAGAGAATAAGTACCAAAGTGTAAAGGCTTGTGTTAGTTAATGCCCTAATCATGAAAATAGTAAAAAAAATTATATTTCCAAGGCAAAAATTTGTTTGACCTAATCCATCCATACAGGCTACACCTTTTTCGACGATGAAAGCACTGATCAAGAAAATTGGGGTTATGAGGATGAATACACAGATGAATTTGACTATCCATCTCTACCACCTCCTATAGCAGAGGGTGCAGCTGAGTCTGTAATAGAGCACAAATATGCACTTGCCTCAGAGCAGAATAATAGGTGTGTCGAGTCAATTCCTTCCCTGGAGCACTCACACACACACACCTGACTTCTCCAAAAGTAAGTAAAATTCAAAGTGATTATTCTAGTAGCTCTTGTGCTGTAATCTAATTATGTACTCATATTGATGACAGGTTATATCTTACAACACTGATTCCTGAAAATATCAATTTCAAATCATTAATGGCTAATTTCAATAAATACCTTCATAAAAAAACGGCTATAAATTTTATTATTTTATTTCCTTGTTCCTGTCTTTACTTAAGATAACAAAACTTCATGAACAGAAGTGCATTGACTTCAACGAAGTGGAGCAGCAGGATTTTGACAAGATGTGTCACTATTGCATAGCATTTTGAGTACGGTAATGATAAAACTAATGGATTACTGTATAAGAAAGATATTGACTCAAAGGAGAACATTGCAAGGAAATACGAAATAACCTAAACAGACACGTCAACATAGGGTATATACTATAGCTACACATGAAAAACAAGGTGTGTTTAGAGCAACAACTTAAAAAATAAAAATTAAAAAAGAATCAAAGAAATAATTTTAATCACATACAGCTTTGGTCTTTGTGTAGGGATTCAACCCCTTGATTAATAGAAAAAATATTTGGCAAATAAATATGAGAAACACAAGAAGACAATATAGCGATGCGCTCAATCTGAATGAATTCAAATTACAAAGCAGAAAACTACTTTCACAAACAATTGCAATGATAGCAAAAAAAATTTTTTTTGAAAGGAACACTAGGTTAATGGTGTAGGTTGTAACTCTGATGCAAATCATATTGCAAATCAATCTGGTCAAACAGCACAAAGCATCATGCATTGAGCAGGTATTGCACCTCTACACTAAAAAAAACAAACTTTCATTTCTCACAAATTGGTACCTATTACCTAAAGAAATAATAGTATGTATCAACGAAAACTGGCTTAAGAAGTACCCAATGTAAAGGTAATAAACGTCAATTTTGTTTTTCACAACAGACTTCATCCATCATTGATGGCACTCATCAGATATAGAAATGGACAATACCAGAAATAAGTAATAAGGTTTCATGTAAATGTATTCATCTGTTTCAGGAAAACTTTCTTGAACAAATAATAGACTAACTTTTGCTTGATGGATAAGGGTGGGATTAATTTCATATCTTTACTATCCACATGGCTTGTCAAAGAGTAAAACAGAAAATTTGAGAAAACAGGAGACTAGAGCAACCACCAAGAAGGTAGATTATGAAACTAAAGAAGTTACAGTAATGAAACACACATCTAGGATTATGTTGTCAGAGTAAACTCTTGACATCTGTACATGATTTGGAGGAAGAAACTCCTTTCAATTTAGTGTTTCTTAAACTTAACTAAAATTACCACACAATCCAATACTCTAAATTGTAAAGCCAATACCCTTATTTCTTAAGGGTCTTACATCTCAACTTAAGAAATACAAGAAGAACTCCATTTAATTTGACCTTATAGGTCCAAATCTAAAGTGAAAAACATACATGAGAAATTAAAACTCTTCAGAAATAATTTAATCAATCTTTCCTATAGTACAAGTCTCTTTTACTTTCCTTACACTGAGTGAATGACTTTGTCACAACATGCTTAAATATTACCGGTACCAACATATGGGTAAAGGCCTTGTTCTTCTACATTAGAGGAGGGGGATGAAGGAGGACAATTTTGTTCCTCTTCCGCAAGTTGTTCAGAATAATAATGAGGAGTACTCAGGTAGTCAAGAACTCGCCGAGGTAAGGGGAGAGATGAAATTAGATCCCTCCTCACAACTTTTAAAATTACAAACCTGAAACAATTATGATAAAGATAAAACTTTATTGTCTATGGCACACATTCTCTAGAGTGAAATGACATTACTTACCTGCACATATGCTGTAAGCTTTGGACCTGTTTGAAGCGGGAAACAGGATGCAACAACTGAACCCTCATGGGTCCAAGAACAGGACGGCGATGGAGGAAGAATAGGTAACGCCCAGACCGAGAGTGCTCAACAGCATTTTCAATAAAGTCTACAATTGTGTGGCTTTTGAATTTTGTACAACTTCCAAAGCTGAAGTTACCTGCAAGATAAAAATTCACCGTTAAACATTTTAAGAGCTCTGTCTGCCTTTTCAAAAAGAAATACAAAAGAAGACAGCCATTAATAATACCTTGATCTTGCTCAATACGAACATGCCGTACACAACTATTAAGTTTAAATGTGAGTGAAAATATATAGTGGTCATCACTTGAGTCACGGACAATGAAGGATCCATCAGGTTCATTTGATAGAATTTTCTCAGCCGCTTCTCCCGAAATAGGACCCCAGTACCAGCCATACTACAAATAAGGTTTAATTATAGATCTAAAATTCAACTAGGGCACAGGTATGATAAGTTAAAACAACTTACATCTTTCACTTTTTCAATACTTGATGCAAAATCAACACTTGGTTCACCCTCATTGAGAATTTCTTCTTGAGCTACAGGTGCTTCTTCACTTGAGGTATTCTCTTGCAAGGGAATGTCTCGAGCAGGAAGTGGTGGCAAGGCCCTTGTAGAAAATCGAGCCTGCAAGATGTACAAAATTTAATATGATAAAACAATGCTGAAACTAAAAAATAAAAACTCTGATTGAAATGAAGTCTTAACAAACAACCACTAACAAAATTCAGTACCTTCTGTTGACACGTAGAATTGACTGTATTTCCATCAACACCATCTGAGATATCATCAATACCTCCCCCAATTGTTCTCCTTCTGCCAGGTGCATGCTCAGGTGAGATGAGACGACGGATTCGGAACATGTTGCAGAATGTCTGCTTTAATGTAGATGAAAAACTCATGCCTCTTTTGGGCTTCCCTTCTGGAATGAGCATGCAGTCAGATCCTTCAGGACTAGCCAAAACCAATGCATCAGCATTGTCTTTACATTTTTTATTCCTGACATTGATACTGAAAGTACTTTTTCTGTTAGATTTCATGATTGGATTATTGTATGTGACATTGAGGTTGTCATCTATGTTTTCTATTGTGACATTCCCATCAACTCGTTTGTTCTTGGACAAATTAGGTAGCCGTGACTGCAAACACGTAGTTGGTTTCTTGCGATATTCTGAGGAATCACTAGAACTAGAATATAGAGAGGACAGGTAACGTCTCACTTCAGCTAAAGTCATGTGTATTGGTTCCCCTGGAGTGGCACATTCCATACTGGCTGATCTTCCTGGACGATTATGCCTTTTCTGTACAGCTTGTTCAGGTAGCAACACTCTGGGCTGAATCATAGTATGACTAGAAACTGTTTTGCCTTTACTAGACTCTATTTCTGATTTCTCTGATTGTTTTCTTTTTCGTCTTTGATGTCTTTGTCGCTTTTGACGCTGAGGTGGTACTGGAACAGGTGGCCGCACCATATCAACTGGTACAGCATAAACATCACAATCTACTGGGACATTATACATGTCACATATGTCTCCTGTGGATAAAACTTCATGAGACATAGCTGACGTAATAAAACTGGAGTCATCTACCCTGTTAGCTGCAGGGACAGATAGTGAATTGTGAGAGCTGGACAGTCTTGATGAAAGAGAGCTTCTAGATGCAGGTCTGCAAAGCAGGTATGGCAACTCAGGTGTCCAGCAATAACGTAAACCTAGCGACTGTTGTCCTTCAGATGAGAGTGAAAATTTTTTCTCACTTTTTCTTCTTGGGTGGCAGTCTTCTGAACAGTGGATGGACCACGAAACTTCCCCTGATACCAAAAGGGCTTCTTCTAAAACCTGTAAAATATAATGCTGTACTAGAACTCCAAGTTGTGTTGACACAAATAATTGAGTCAGCTGATTGTTACCTGTGTCACCATTTTAACAGCCATTTTCTCAAGCCATTCTGGTACTCCAGGATGAAGACGTGCAGGTAACACTCGAGCTGGGGTTATGGCTGAAGCATGAGGACGTATTGATCTCCCTAAAGTCACCTGAGGTGAAGTGAATGGAGAATCCTGTGGAGTACTTGAATAAGGAGATGAATCCTGAAACTCTGGTGGTGGCTTGATAGCAAGAGGCTCCGACCATGATGATAAGTCATTGGATGAATCATAGGTTTTTTCACAATGCAGAGTACTTGGAGTTTGAGATTGCGAATCGCATGCCATTGTGCCACTGAGTTTTCCTCCACAAGAACTCAAGTTTCCTCTGCACATAGTATGTGAACTACAAAAGGAGCCAGTTAAAAGAGATGACTGCTCATCTTTGTCATTTTCATGCTGTAAGGAGGAATTCAAATTAATTTCACCATCACTTTAAAATAATGAAATAATCAAATGTAAGTGATGAATTTGAAAATACAACCAACCTCCATGGGGATTTTGGTTAATGGTGGCAGTCAGATGACAGTGTGCATAGGCAATAGTAACAAACTAGCATGCTGAAAAGAAAAATAGAAAAACATGGATTAAATATTTATTTTTTGTGCAAAATTGTCACATATATTTTACGGCTAACATTAATATATTTGTTTGCAGACTGAGGGAAGAGGGCAAATTGCAGGTAGATGTTGCAAGAAAGGAAATTACATTTTGACAAGTCATTTGAATGACCAAGAAAAAAAAACAGCAAACAGAAAAATCGAATTTATGACTTAATTAAATAAGTATGCAACTTTCTAGGTCAAAATTAAAATTGAGGGCGACGTCCCCTAGACTAGAATGAAAATAAACCAGTATCCTCACAAATCACTAGCACAACGCTTGACACGATTAAGCAAATGAGAACTATTCCGACTACTCAAAAACCACAGAACATAACAGAAATATGTGAGCTTTACCTAGGAGAACATTCACATGCACTCTCAAACACAATAAAATCATAATATCATACATGAATCCATTTTAATCATCGTTCGAGACAGAGTTTATTTTTCTTAACCTTCCATCGCCATATTGAAACTGCTTCTCTTTTTGTTTTTGTTTTTGTTGTTGAACGCCTAGCCTCAGCTTCAAGTCCAAGTAGGGAAGTAAGAGAAGTAAGTAAGCTTAAGTTGTTTGATATAAATTTACTAGCTACTCTTGCAATTTATCTCTTTAAATCACTTGAAAACAATTGTTGTTTCTTACACCAGATATTGTTAGTCCGTATTTCTATCTTTTTTTCGTCTGCTGCATGTTCCGCTTGACTGATTTCTCATATCAATTATGCTGTGGTAGTGGGGGAGGGGAATTTTGTGGAGTTGGAGTGTTGGAGCTGTACTATGTTTACACCGCGGAGGCTAGCCCGTGCTATGTCGGTGGTGGGGGAAGTTGGCCCCGGCGTAAACGGCGCGGAGCCAGCGCTGGCCAGCCGCTCGCTAGCACGCGCTAGCCTGCCCCCCTCCACCGCTCTGCTTGGTCTAGCCCCGGAGTAAACGCGTTTCGCCCGGGCTATCTCCGGCTGGACTTTTAAAATACCCGATATTTGTGTATTGCACTTGGCATTTCGGTGTGGCTTTCGTACCCCAACAGGAAATAATTCCCCTATTCGACCCAGAGCTTCAATTCTCACTATCCTCTTCAATATACCTTGATATATCTAAGATACTGTAAATATTTCAAAAATTGTTGCTATCACGTATATCCTAAAGATAAATGATGTGAGTAGTAAAGAGTTAAATATTTTACACCCGCTGATTTGCAAACCGTGTACCGGGAGAAGTATTTTACCCTAAAATACTTGGTTTGATCGTCGAGATTTGAAAACCGCGCTCTTTTTCATCAGCTGGCCCACACGGGGTAAACGCACCGCCGCCAGCCCGGGCTAGCGCTGGCCAGGGCCAGCGTTCTACGGCGTAAACATAGTACTGATGCTTGCCCCAGGCGTTCCACTTCAAGCAGAACGTTACACGTCATGCGAAAATATTTAATTTTTCGGTCTTGCTGACGTTCTATTTGCTCTAGACACACTAATCCTTATGCTCGACTTGAATGTTGGTGCGTTTGAAGTTCACGACAATATATCATTAGCCGTGGTTAAGACATATGGGACTACCTTCTTGTACCTAACCACACTTTTATTATCCTAACCAGAATTTATTGGACGAAGATTTTAATTTCTTCACCGAATATTAGTCTGTTGTCGCACTTTTTTCCACGATGGCTAGCCCTAGAACCCGACGTGTTCTTCAGGGACTCAAAACTGGTGATGAAAACAACGTAAGTTGATCGAAGTTTCTGACACTATGGAATGCAAGTTACAAAATAAGCTAGTGTTCTCATGAACATTTTCAAATGTCAGTTTTAAATCAAAAGTATATATTTGTATTGCATGCCTATCTCTACGTGTGATTTACAGAAATGCTTTGAGTGTGGTGCTTTCAATCCTCAATGGGTATCCGTTACGTATGGAATATGGATCTGCTTGGAATGTTCAGGCAAACATCGAAGTCTTGGAGTTCATCTCTCTTTTGTTCGTTCCATCAGTATGGACAAGTGGAAAGATATCGAGTTAGAAAAGATGAAAGTAAGTTTTTTTTTTCAATTGTACTGCATTTCTCTGTTTTCTTATTTTTGTTTTTAAATTTCATTTTATTCTTCTTAGGCTGGTGGTAACAGAAATGCGAGGGAGTTTTTGGAGGCACAAGATGACTGGGATGACTCCATGCCAATTCAACGACGCTACAACTCAAAAGCTGCAGCTCTATACAGAGACAAGGTTGATGTTCAGTGGAACAATTCAAACCATGTACATCTAGTCTTTTACCATGGAACTATTTTCTTATTAGTACATTTGTACATCCATGTTCACAGATTAGTGCAGTAGCCCAAGGAAAGGACTGGAGCCCAACAAAGTCACCAGCACAGAACTATACTAGTCCATCCATGAGTAGGTAAGGAAATTTGCATTGCTCTGGTAATTGAAAATCAAAATAATCTTATTAAACTGCAACTGTATTGAGTAGTTTTGTTGTTTCTTCTAATTGATTATAGGAGCTCAAGTAGTCTGACTGACAATGGAAGCTATCATTCCAGCAGTAACTATAGTGGTTCTTCTAGTTCTTATCAATCCAGTGGGTATCAATCAGGTGGTGGTGGCAGTGAAGGCTACCATAGTGCTGATCAATTTAAAAATGACAAAGAAGCATTCTTTGTCCGTAGGCAGATGGAAAATGCTGGAAGACCTGAGTAAGTTTTCATTCACAAATTATTTAACTATAATATTGGGTTTTTGAAGGTTGAATTTTTTGCTTCGGATTTTCCATAATTTCAAGTTACCTAATTTTCACAGCCATATACCTCCTAATCAAGGTGGGAAGTATTCTGGATTTGGTTACACAATGGATGCACCACCGCGCAGCACATCTCAGGAATTCTTTGATACAGCTGTATCTTCACTCTCTAGTGTAAGTGATATTTGAATTGTAAAGAGCTAAGATATCCAATCAATAAGTTTCTCAACAATCCAAAATTTCTTTACAGGGTTGGTCTCTCTTTTCTTCTAATGCATCCAAGATAGCAAGCAAAGCTACAGAAAATGCTTTTAAAATTGGAAGTATTGCCTCCCAGAAGGTTACTGAAATTGGTTCATCTGTTGGAGAGAAAGTAAGTCTTGCAATTCAATTTTATTTTTATTTTTCTAATTGGGAAGAAGGGGGGGGGGTCATTTTCTTTTATCAGCCACAGTTATTCTGCTTTTGTAATAATGCAATGAATGCTGTATGTAATTATTTTGTCCTGTCTGAAACATTTTGTCACTTCAGTTCTCAGAATGTGCTCTGCCTTTGGTAGTTTATTGTTATAGCTTTAGAATTTTAGAGCTTTAGCTCTTTAGATTATCCTTTTGTACTTTGTAAAAGTCAAATTAGTATTTCTGATTTGCTATGCTCCATTCATATCTCAATGTTGCATGGTACCTTCTTTCTCTCCTTTTTTTTTAATTTTTCAAAAATTTTATTTTAGGTGAAAGATGGAAACGTCATCGACAGCATGTCTTCTCAGGTTTTAAATTTGGCTTCAAAGGTATGGTTTAGTTTGCATTTTGTTTTTTAATTTACTTACTTATTTTTTAATACTACTAGTACTAGTACATTAATAACAAGTTTAAATTGATCTGAGCCATGCTTGTTTGACTATTGTGCACAGCCATTAACTCTATTTTATCTGTTTGTACATCTTGCTCTTACTTTTCCACCTGTGTGCATTTAATACTGTGCTATTTGCATCTCACTGCAATGCTTTTGCTGTATGGTCATAAGATAAAAAGTTTATGTATAATGCACTGGGACTTTGGCCTTTCTTTTATTTCTTTAAGGTCTCCGCCTTTATCTTGATGTTTCACATTGTTTTAGATGGGAGACTTAGGAAGAAAGGGATGGCAAGATATAGCAGGAACCAACTCTGAATTGCCTCCACCAGGCCAAACTCCAGATGGAACAGAGAAGTCCTCTTTACTTATTGATGGAACACACAGGTAAGTTTGGCCATGGTTTGACACTGGAAATTACCGCGAATGTGAAAAGAACATTTATGGGATAAAGCAAGTAGATTTGTTCAACTTCTTACTATGCTAAGATCCCTTTCGAGTATCAGTATACTAACATACATTTTCCTTTATTACCAGACCTCTAGGCCAGAGAGACAGCAGTGCTCCACTTCTAAATGAAGGTGGTAGTTCTCGACGCAAATCCGCTGGAGGTTCTCGGGACAAAAGAGACCAAGTAGATGATGAGTGGGGTTGGGGTGAAAATACGAGGTAAACAGTAATTTCTGTTGTGTGTGTTCTTTTTTTTTTTTTGTTGTTACAATTATTTTTTTCTTCTTGTTTCTCCTTGATAATGTTTTGTTTATTTTTGTTTTGTTTTTGTAGCAAGAGTTCTGTTTCTCCTTCATCTCCAGTTTCTGAGTGGGACAATTGGGGGTCTGGCAACAACGAAACAGTGAAGGAGCGTGAAAGTAGTGGCCGTCATCATAAAAGAAGTAGTAAGAAAAAGTCATCATCTTCATCAGGAGCATCATCATCTAAAGGCGCTAAACAGAGTTTACTAATTGATTTTGCAGAAGAGAAGAACAGCGCCAGTGGTGACTGGGGTAAAGAAGGCACTGAAGAGGACCCTTGGGATATTCTCAATAAGTAAAATGGCTAAATTGGGTCTATGCTTTTGGGTTGCTTCCAAATACCTCAAATGCCTGTGTATCATGTGTGTTGTCATTCCTTTATGTGCTTTCCAGAAACCTACCCTTTGCGTGTTTTATCAAGCTCTCTAAAAATTGAAAGCTTAGCTCTATTGACTGTTCACTGTTTGCTTTTTTCTATTTCTTCATTTCTATGACAGCTTTCTTTTGTTTTAGAAGTTTACTAATTTGACTTTTTGAAATATTTCACAGATAAGCACAGTAATACTGTTGCATCAACCATGTCTCCTATATCCATGCCAATGTTTTAAAGCAATTATCTTTTAGTAGCTGTGCTACTTTACAGTTAGATCTCAAGATATTAAATTCCTAATCATATCTGAAAATGTGTGTAGTGATGTAAGTAAAGAACTGCATTTCTGTCTCACACTTTTTTCTGATCATTCAATTACAATTGTTTGTATTGTAAGGGCTTATCTTAATATCTTAGTCATATGTTACATTTGAATGTGTAAGTCAACTTTCAGGGCTGATCACATTAGTTGATTTAAAAACAAATACAGCCTGGCCTCCAAAAAACTTAGTGAAATGTGTATTGTATAATTTTCTTTGATATTTCTCATATGTATTGTGTGTACTTGTTATTGGCTTTGAGGCATGTTAATGATTTGAGAACATCAAACATTGCCTTTTAGATAGTTAAAATTGATCTGAATGATTAAGAAAGACATTACGTATTACATCAATAATGCATCCTAAAATGATTGTTTATACTGTAGAATTTTTTTTCGGTAGAAAGTTCATTCCATTTTACTGTTAACTTGTTAAGACACACTGGTTTTGGCAGTTGTATTGTTGTTTGTTGTACCATCAAAGTCAAAAGTGTCCAGTGTCAATATGCTGCTCATCCAGCACTATTTTATGTCTGTTTAGCAGTGAATTGCTTCGTGGAAACTTTTGCTTTTGATGTTGTGGTCATCTTTCTAGATACATTAAATACCATGAGTATGAGCCTTGGTATGCATTGTGGACTTATATATCATTTGGTAAAATTGTTATAGATGACTTCAAT
>NW_026267401.1:10776-17238 GCF_000697945.3 Frankliniella occidentalis | reverse complement strand
GGAGGTGGGGGGGAGGGTGAGGGGGTCGGTCCTTCCCTCCCTCGCTCCCCCTCCTCGCGTCCGCGCCCCGCCCGCGCCTCCACCCCGCGGTGGGGGAGGGGTCGCGGCCGCTGCGCAGGGGTCACCTTGGTCTCCAGGACCAGGCCGAGCCAGAAGCAGCCCGCCCGTCGGCCCCGCAGCAGCGCCGCGCCACAACGTCTTCGACTCCCAACAAGAACGCCGTCGCCGAGCAGGAGCTCAGCCCCAGTTCAGTTCCCGCAGCCACACTGCGGGCACAGAGGATATTTCTCTGCGCAGTCCCAGTCGCGCCTAGAGCCAGGCTGCCCGGCCCGCTATCTGATCGGCCCGGCCGTCACTCTTCCGCGGACCTGCCGTACCCTGCCGTGCCCTGCCCCGGGCGCTGACCACTGTCTGCCCCGCCGTCCACACGCGCGCACGCTTGTCCTGCTGCCCAGGAGGAGCTGCACCAGGAGCTGCACCAGGAGCTGCACCAGGAGCTGCACCAGGAGCTCCAGGACTCGAGCGGCCAGCGCGCCAGTATTGTTGCATCAGCGCGCCAGCCTCCGGCGTCAGCCCAGCCTAAACCGACGTGAGTGTGATCAGTGTGGTAATTCCCTTTTGTGATTCTCATACCGAGTGAAAAAAAAAGTGAGCATATTGACCTCATACATTTTATTTTAAAAGCTCTTTTTAAAAGCTCATTTTATTTTAAAAGCTATCTGTACCGTATGCGTGCAGGGACCGAATGTTGCCAACCCGTTTTTCGTGACGGCTGACGGCCCTGAGAGTGTAGGCAACCCACATGTTTACCGCACGGTGTAACCGCGAAAGTATACGGGTTTATTTGGACCATTTAACCACCTCGTACTGACCAACGAGCTTTATTCGGTGAATGCAACCTTTTTGTACGCAAGCTGTGCAGTCCCCGCTATTGCCTTTCCGCCCCTTCATTTTATTATTGTCATTTATTAATCGCTAGAACACTAATCGCATCTTCTGAACCGGCACATGACTTCCTTTTCACACCTCGACTTGTAAGACGCGACGACCTCTCCGTGCCCTCTGGAGGGGGTGGGTCCAGACTCGCGCCCCCCCCCCCCCCCGGCCCTCAATGCTCCTAACGCCCTTTTCGTCTGGAATGCCCTCCCACCCCTCCGTTCCCTTGCCTACAGCCGTCTGCCCGCCCACTCGAATGTGGAGCTTTTCTCTGCTCGTTTTTACCAAGTACCACAAGAGTGCTGCCGTCCAGGTTAAAAACACTATGCTGTGCACTTAAAAAAAACACACATCCAAAGGTAAAGGGTTGTCTCAAAATCAGCTCTTCCGGAACCCCGCCCCCCCCCCTTTCCCTTTATGGAATCTCCCTTTTATTTAGTTTCTTAAAATAACTGAGCCAGTGTCAAAGCGTTGCTTATAAAAATAGACCGAATTTTTTAACTTTCTTCGTATGGCGTAGTTTTTTTTTTTCAAACGTGAAAAACTATTGCATCGGTTATAATTTTTTTAGAGGAGGGAGGGGGGTTCGGGAAATTGGTTCTATAATGACAGATTTGTTAGCGAATCGATAAGATACGGGCTTTTCTCTCGTCTCCCGCTTATCATGGTCAAAGGGGCCGGCTTACCCCGAGCTGCCCACACAGCTAAAGCTGGCAGATTCTGATCGGGAGTTTTATTCCTTTTCTGACCCCTACGAGCTTGTGGCGGTTTGATTTGTCTACAATTGATTATTCTTCTCTTGCTGAAACTCTGCGAGGGGTCAACCACTCAGATTTTTGCTGTACATGAAATATCTGGAATATTTGTGGAATATCTAGAAATTTTGGGTGGAACATTCGGAATACTTTTGGATCTGGAATATTTTTTGAATATTTTTTAGTTTTAGTTTTAGAATGTCCGAGTGGTCCACCCCTTGAAACTTTGTTAAAGTTCAACCACTTCGGTTAGTTAGCCTGCGCGGGGTTCGGTTAACCCCGATTAAAAGTCTTGAACTTTCTCCCGACGATGTGTATGATAACCCGTCGGAACTAATAAGTCAAGGATCCCGTCCGTAGCCAAGTTACTGACCTCACTTTAACGTGCGTGAGATAACGCTTCGCGGGACAGGCCGCACAAGTTCAAAGATAGCTTCGCTCTATTTAGCTCATGTTTTTAAGAAAGAAGGGCCTTCACAAAATGTCAAGGTTTCCCTCTTAATATTTTTGATTTTGATTTCAATAATGGCAAATTATACAACGTGGAACATCGTATTCTGGGCTGGAATTTTATTTTTAATGTGCTATCAATCCTAGAGAGTAAGTCCCTATATGATCGATCCCCAGCCGATTCCCCATTGTGGGGGCCTTATGCAGTGCATCTCATCGGCATTCGGCCGGGCTCAGACCAAAATAGTCATTGAAAGTCGAGGAGGCGAGGGCCGGGCAAAAAGAAGGCCAGCGGCCGCCGAGGAGCAGCCAGACGGACTCCACCCACACTACCCTGATGACGCGCCTGAGTGCTACTCGAAATACGCAATATTAGAAATTGAAAACCGAAACTTGAAACCCTAATATGACAACCACAGCGTGCAAGCTTGTGCAACTTACCTGAGAGGGAGAGAATGAATCATCGTATAGGAATGTTTGTAAAAAGCCCCCCCCCCCCTCCTCCGCCGAACCACTTGTTGCGAGTAGTGAGCTCGGCACGGAGGGAATTGCATCAGTCTGGCCACCAGGGGAGGGGAGAGGGTTGGGGGGGGGGCACTTTCTCGGAATCCCCTCGGCGGATCGATGCAGCGTCGCCCAAGACGGAAGACGCGTGCGTTGTCGTTGTCGTTGCCCTGCGCGGCTCGAGCGTCGTGCCAAATTTAAAACGACGGCCGCCGGCAGTCGCGAGTTGGAGCAGCAGACAGTTTGGTGAGCCGCAAGGCAGACTGGATTTGATGTTGATGGGTCGTAAAGTAGTGCTTTGCGAGCCGTGTCCCCTCCTGGGCGCCGCCGTTAGGCGCAGACAGAGTTCTGTCTCGTAAAGCGGGCAGGCGCGGGCGATCTCAAGGAGTGCGGTCATCTCCAAGCCGAGGGACCTCGCGAGGGACTCTATACGTCGTTAAAGGGGTCGCCCAGGAGGAACGTCCGTCATCGCCGTAGTTGCAAACCTGCCAAGTTCAGCCTGTTCGTGCGTGCCAGCTCTCTCAGCGCCTGGCGGGTAGGCAACATCTTGCTTGCAGTGCACGCGTGTACGGCGGGGTGGCCTATCCAGAGTCTCGCAGGCGCCGAGCTCTCGCAATTTCCCGAATGAATCCGAGGGGAAACGGCGAAAACGGACGTGCTTTCTGGACGATCCCGTACGTGGTCATCTCCCAGTTCCGTCTGCCGCCTCCTCCTACCCGCGTCCTAACCCCTCCCTCCCCGGCGAGAAACTCTGCAAAATCGAAGAGGCGGGTAATATACCCTGCAGCCGGAGAATACTCACCGCACGCAGCGCTCGGCCCCTCTCCTACGTCATGTTTCATCACAGCAGCCGATCGTTTCATAAGTTGTGTCTCTTTTTCAGGTGTTTGAGAAGCTGAGACATATTTGAAGAGACAATGAACGGCGCCTCCAAGAACGGGACGTCGCCTCCGGCCCCGGCGGCCGCGGGTCCCGCCAAGCGGCTCTCGGTGCAGCTGCTGAGCCCCGTCACGGAGCGGGTGCCCCGCAGCGAGTCCAAGGTGACGGTCGTGGGCGTCGGGCAGGTGGGCATGGCGTGCGCCTTCAGCCTCCTGTCGCAGAACGTCACCTCGGACCTCGCGCTCGTCGACATGGTGGAGGACAAGCTCAAGGGCGAGATGATGGACCTGCAGCACGGCTCCACCTTCCTCAAGAACGCGACCGTGACGGCGTCCACAGGTGAGCCTTATTGCGAGGGATCCTTTACTATAACTACAAACTACAAGCGTACAACAATTTTTCTGCATTTTCATTTATTTTTTCTGATTTTTCTGATTTTTCTGACTTTTTCTGGCATCTTCATTATTTTTTCTGATTTTTTTCATTTTTCCTGAAGTTTTACAAATTTGTCCGTGATTGTTCCCCAGACTACGCCACGACGGCGGGCTCCAGGATCTGCATCGTGACGGCGGGCGCGCGCCAGAAGGAGGGCGAGTCCCGCCTGGAGCTGGTGCAGCGCAACACCGACATCTTCCGCTCCATCATCCCCCAGCTCGTCAAGCACTCGCCGGACACCATCCTGCTCATCGTCAGCAACCCCGTGGACGTGCTGACCTACGTGGCGTGGAAGCTGTCCGGCCTGCCGCACCACCGCGTCATCGGGTCCGGGACCAACCTGGACTCGTCTCGCTTCCGCTTCCTGCTCTCGCAGCGCCTCGGGCTCGCGCCCACCTCCGTCCACGGCTGGATCATCGGCGAGCACGGCGACACGAGCGGTGAGCACCGTTTAACGGCGAGGGGTACATCATTTAGAAATGAGCTGTAAAAAAAGTACCTTGCCCTCTAAAAAGTAAAGCAATTTTTGTTCAAACTCTGTTGGGGGATGCACCTGACGACCTGACCTTCCTTCTTTGTCTCTGTTTTCCACGAATTAACTAGCGTTTTGTTTTGTTTTTCTACAGTGCCGGTGTGGTCCGGTGTGAACGTGGCCGGAGTGCGACTTCGCGACATTGATCCTGAGATCGGCAGCTCGGCCGACGACGAGAAGTGGTCCGAAGTCCATCACCAAGTCGTGTCAAGGTTCGTTACAACAGCAATGCATCCAATAGACGTAATCAAATTAAGGTGCACCTCGAAGATAAGCGGATTTTTTCTTGGGCGAACAGACCCACTTCCCTTGGGGAAGTACCCCCCCACCCTTTCTCCTTAAGCTTCTTGAGCGGTCAGCTTCAAAGTGGAATGGGTTGCCTGCGTTACCTACCGCAAGAAAACAAACAGCACGACATTGCATTTTGTCCTTTCTTTGACAGTGCCTACGAAATCATCCGTCTGAAGGGATATACGTCCTGGGCCATCGGTCTCAGCGTGTCGGCTCTGTGCCAGGTGAGCCCTGGAACTGGTGCAATCAGCACGCAGGATGGCCCATCGGCGCCGTTCTCGCGTCATTTTTACATTTATATACAGAACGGCACCGATGGCCCACCCTACCCTATCTGAATTTCAAAAAAATCAAACCTGGGCAAATTTCGAAGCAAACTTAAATGTATTTTTTGTAAATGCTCTTAGAGTATAATCCGCAACTCCCACGACGTGAGCGCCGTGTCGACGCTGGTGCGCGGCCACCACGGCATCGACCACGAGGTGTTCCTCTCGCTGCCCAGCATCCTGGGCGGCGGCGGCGTTGAGCAGATCGTCAGGCAGCGCCTCACGGAGGAGGAGACCTCCAAGCTGCAGCAGTCGGCCGGGACCATGGCCAAGGTGCAGGCCGGGCTGCGGCTGTAGGTCGCCGCCGAGGTTGCCGTCAAGGTCACCGCCAAGGTCGTCGCTGAGGTCGCCGCCGAGGTCGCCGCCGAGGTCGCCGCCGAGGTCGCCGCCGAGGTCGCCGCCGAGGTCGCCGCCTAGGTCGCCGCCTAGGTCGCCGCCTAGGTCGCCGCCTAGGTCACCGCTGAGGCCACCGCATGCGGGGGACAAGAAAACTATAACCTGAAAATTCAACGCATTTAAATTTTCACGGCCCACCTGGTGTGGTGACGTATCGTTTTGTTCATCCAACTAGCTTTATCAGTATGCCTCTCTTATCCTCTCTAGTCCTAGGATGTAAGTGCAGACATCAAGTTTTAAGATGTGCAGTAAAAGTAAAAACCATCTGCTGATCTTATACCTGTAAATCAGCATTGCCTTGTAATGATTACTAAATAATGATAGGAAAGAAAGTAACTTATTTATATTTATTTATATGTATCTAGATAAAAACACTTTCCTTGAATTTTTGTTGTGTGTATAGTTTTTATGTGTGTATCTTTAGAGACGAAATAGAATTTAGAAATTAATTTATCGGTCTATTTTTTTTTTTTAATAGAACTAAATTGCTGATGCTTGAGCCCGCTCGGCGCCCTCCCCCTCCCCCGCTTCCAACCACAGCGGTCAGCACACACTCCCGGGGGCACTATCTAAGACGGTTGAGGTTGAATGCGTCGGTACACGGAGGTTTGAACTGTAGTACTGACCCACCACATGGTCATGGAGAACCGCTACAGACAGATTTCTAGTTTACCGCACTCTGCCACGTCGACATCGACGCGCAGTGGGAACTAGGATAGTGACCACTGCGCCGCGAGGGAAACCTGGTGAAATGACGGGTTTGAAGTCCATTCAAAATTTTGTGGCCTGCGAAACTTTTTATTTTGACGGAGGTCCGAACCGCTGTCTTTTGAGGGAAGTACTGGAGAGCGGAGCGCGGGGTGTCTCTCGGCGCCGAGGTCGGAGATACCCCGTGCGTAGGGTTGTTCGGTTGTTCCGCTCAGAGCGCTTTCAGTGTGGTTCGCCCGCCCGCCCTTCC
>NW_026267401.1:3664-6291 GCF_000697945.3 Frankliniella occidentalis | reverse complement strand
CGTTTTGTTTAAAGTCACATGATCTCACAACTACCACAGACTAAAGAAAAATTAGAAGGTGGTTAAGTATTAAAGATTGATTATTTTGACAGATCGTGTGGTGAGTTTCCTAGTCAAGCAAACTAAAGCAAATCTTTCTTAAGGTTGAAAATGTTCATATTTATATCAAAGGGTATTGCCGTTTTACAAAAAAGAATAATATTTTGCCTTCATGTGTTTAACCACGGTGTAAACTAATTTGTGATATATAAAATTTAAATTTTACACTAAAGCTTTTGAAAGCTGCTTTCCATTATAACTCATGGCAAAATGCTAAAATTGTTTTAGGTATTATTACTAAATGAACTTAGGAAAATACATTTTTGTTATTTTCTTTAAACAAATTGGAATGTGTATGTTTCTTTGTTCCTTTCTGCTTTCTGTCAAGGTGTGGAAATAGTGCTCTACTATATTGCACTGTCTCACCTGGACCCAAAGTTATTTTATCAAGCAGTGCTCTGAAACAATATGACAGCTAATATTCACACAGATGGCGTTTGATTATTTAAAATAACAAACTTACCCGACCCCTCCTTTTACCCTTGTCTTGTTAATTTTCATGTTACACTCTCATCCACAGTCAGTCCCTTTCTCCCATAGTTTGATGAAAATTTCACCCAGTATACATGCCAATTGATTGACTAATGCGACACTTCACATTTATTTATTTTTAAACGAGCTACCTTCTTGCCTCGCGGCAAATTATACCCTTCTCTCTTCCCTATCTGTGTTGTATGCAATTGTAACAGTTATGTAGATAGCCTTGCTGTTTTTATTTTTACATAATTTTTTACTGCAATCCCTCACAATTGTAGACCTTGTTTCTGTTTATGGTGTTAGATAATAGCTCTATTTTATTTGAACTGAACAATAATGTTTGACTCAATTTTTTCACTCAAGTAATCGAACCTTTTTGTTGATATATCTATACATGTCGCCTCCAGCAACTTTAATTGTTGAATGCTGCAATGCAGCTGGAGTTAGGCACATTAAGGCACCAAAACCTTTCACTGTCATTCTACTAGTTCGGGAATAAATAAAATAATTGAGCAGAACCACTCCTGTTCATGATGAAGCAAATCATTCTCTTTTATTTAAGTGTACATTTCAACCCTATTGCTATATACTTCGTCATTAGTGTAGTTCCCCTGTTTTGAAAGACGTATAGCAGTTCAAAATCTTGAGAAGTGACTGATATTTTGGAAATGTTGCAAGCTGCAACCTGGTACGACTGAAAATAGAAAATCACTTATCGGTGATATGTTTTGGTGCCTATGAGTGCTTTTATAATCAGAAAACAGTACAGATCAGAGTACATTCTAATGTAACACTGAGTTTGATTGAGTTTTAATCAGCTCATATGGCATTACACATTGTGAGTGATGAAAACATGAGCCACATCTAGGTATTTTATGAGGTAAATTTGTAGTATCAATCTATCCACCCAGCCCTCCAATTTTATTGTTAAAATTCTTGCCCTTGTTGTTAATGGAAGAGACATTGATAACCGAAAAACAGGTTCCATGTGCTTCTGGTTTGGCTGTAGTTTTCCACTGTTTTCAGAGTGTGGAAAATATTTTTGTTCTCATGTGAAACATTTTCAAATCAACTAGTTTTAAGCATCTTTTATTAAGAAAAGCCTGTGAACATTACTTTCCAGTAAGATGACTATAAACCACTTTAGACAACCACAAGCTGATGCAAGCGCATTCTAAAATAAAATGTTTCTAACACAAGTAATTTAACTTATATACAAGAATCATAAATTAACACAACTCTATATATCTGAGTTTTAAAAAACCAATCGAAACGTACCTAAAGTGCCTTCAAAAATTGCCGTTTGGGATTAATATATTTTGATTGGAAAATTCAGATATCATAATTTTGCGCTTCCATCAACTTCAGAAAAATTTTCAGATAAAACTGTAATGAAAGAGGTGAATGATTCCACCCCAACCTCTAGCATTTGGATGAATCAAAAAAAAAAAAAAATCAAAATGTCCAAATTATTTTCAGTGTTTGCCAATGTCACCATCAGATTACAAATCAGAGCGATTTAAGTGTTCCTCAATTTTCGTACTGTCGTGTGGTATAGCCTTTATCTCTGTTTTGTAGAAAATAACAATAATAAAACTATGATGATATCTACTAGTGGTTATTATTCCTACCCTGTTGAGTGGATGTTATTGACAGTTGCTGCTTAAATTGCGTGGATTTAGTTCCCCCAGGCAGATTCAGATGCGTTACGCTCTTTTTTTATTTCTCTTTTTTCCTTGAATTGGTCAGCCAATTCAACTACAGTCAAGTTTTCATAATTCCTTTTTTATAAAATTAGGTAAAGACTATACCAATTATTAATAACGCTGGTAGACAACCCACAGCTCCCCGCACTAGCGTGTTTCATATTTGTTGATGTACAAGTCGCTACGACCGACACCACAACAGGTAGCTGAATCGCGCTCGTTCGTCCAAAGGAAAGGCCTGCCAACCCGCTGGGCGCCTGCGGACAGGAAGTAGGCAACCCCGCGGGGCTCGCGCGTCCAACGGGACGGCCTACCCGCTAGGCGCCTGCGGACAGGAAGTAGGCA
>NW_026267401.1:0-2034 GCF_000697945.3 Frankliniella occidentalis | reverse complement strand
CGCGCTAAATCGTGCTCGTGTCAAACTGTTCGCCCGAGATTCGACTCCCGGCTAGGGCAGATATATATTTTATCTCCTTCACTTCTGTGGCAGCTGAGGTTGCTCAATTGTGACCAGTCTGAAACTGTCTGGGGTTCGACTCCCGGCCAGCGCGACCACGGTGAGTGTGCCGTAATTATTGCTCTCCCCCTTTGCCGTGCCGCGTCCCCTCCCCTACCCCTTCTCCTCCTCCCCACCGCGTATTTCCCGTGTCTTTATGGAAACGTAAACAAACAATGAAAATCGGTGTGGATCGGCGTTTCTGCCAAATACCGATAATACCTACTCATATAATTGATGATCATAGGATTTTAACCAGAATTTTAGAGTGGACATCGCCGCTGTTCGATATTAATCGTAAGGTATAGTGCTTGATTGTTTCCGGTCCGGAATATTGAATTGTTCCATTCCGGTCATTGTTGTAGGAGGTTAGTGTTCTCCTGTGGCCCAATGTTTACACGCACAATTAAGTTGTAAGTTATTTTTTGAGGCCGATTAAATGATGCCCCGTGATGTAAATAACTTGGCTCACTGTCAGCTTTGTTGAAAAGGTGTTGAATGGGTAGACTCCTCCAATCCATGCAGTATGTTAAATACTGTTGTAGGTCCTTAAGCAAATGGGTGAACTGCCAGTGTTTTATCACATATCATATATTTTACTCTATATTATTCTCGTGGAACAGAAAACTTCATTACTTTCTGGTTGGGGTGCAAACCGAATGACACTTTTTCCGTAATCCCCCAAACAATCAATCAATGTGCGTTGCAGATAATTTGCTGCTGCCCCTTCGTACTTAATGCTTAGTCCAGTGACAAAATTAGTTATTTGAAAGACCATGGTCATTTAGAGATGCATGGAGGGAGAGGCATTTAAAAGTGTATTGTATGAGTAAATTATATGTAACGCGCTAAAAGTACCGTTTAATATGATTGCAGGAAATCGTCCCAGAAATGTTCTTGACATGAGCAAGAGAAGTCTATGGAATCATTTGACCCAAAAGACTAGGTGAGTTGACATGACAGTAACCGCCAACGCTGGTCCAATTTGTCTCTGTACAGACACTATGAGGAGCTTCCTTTCATGTGCATCAAAGGGTGGTTTTTGATGTTTTTTGTGGTGCCTTGGTTCTTTGCTGTCGATTTCAATCCTCCTCTGTCAAAATCCAGGCTGATTTGTTATCGTTAAAAATGTCTTTTAAAACTCTTGACAATTTGGAAAATTGCTAGAATTGGTTTGGATTGGTTGGGCAAACTCCCTTTTCAGTTGCTCTGTCTAAATATCATGGTGCCGACCCACTACAGCAGAGTTCTTAGCCAGTGCACCTTAGGTAGCCTACCCGCCCATACTTGGAGAGACCAGCTCTTAAAACTCAAGTTTCTGTGAACAGGAGTGGTTTCTGACAGAAGCAAAGGTAGTTTTGTGGTCCCTGGTTCATTCCTATCTATTCAAGTACTCCTCTGTCAAAAACCGGACCCATGCCTTTGTAAATTTGGCCAAAAATGAAAAATTTGAAAATCGCTGGAAATGGTTGGGATTGGTCCTTTCGATCTCTGCGTCGAAGTTTCACCCCGCCGGTCCATTTCAAGTGAGTTACGCCTGCTTTTCTTGGTCCGGTTCGCCTGCGAGGTAGGCAGCCCATCGTACGCTGAGCGCCAGATTCAAAAGACCACCCCTTAAAACGCAAGTTTCTCTGGACAGGGGTGGGTTCTAACAGAACCAAAGGTAGTTTTGCGGTCCCCTGGGTCAACTCCGTCGTTTCGGCTATTTTTCCGTCAAAATCCGGACCCATTACTTTTCGAAAAAACAGGAAGGCTATTTTTGCCTTTGTAAATTTGGCCAAAAATTAAAATCGCCGGAAGTAGTTCGGACTGGTGAGACTAAATCCTTTTTCAATCTCTGCGGCGAAGTTTTACGGCGCTGGTCCATTTGAAGCGAGTTACGCCTGTTTTTCTTGGACCGGTTCGCCTGCGAGGTAGGCAGCCCATCGTACGCTG
>NW_026267400.1:338512-343646 GCF_000697945.3 Frankliniella occidentalis | reverse complement strand
AAATCAATGCAACGTTTCGATCCTTGTCTCAAAGCGTATCTTGACCCATTTTTTACATTCCTATGGCAAAATGACCGACTATTTCCGTAGACCGCGGCACTACATACAGCCCACACCACGTGAAATTTTATGAGGATTCCAAATATGTCCCCGGTTTTGGCCTGTCAGGTCTGGTTTCTGATATCAAGAGCGTATAAAACACCTCTACATGCCTTTTTTGACAACAGAGTTTCCACCCGCTGGCCCACCACAGTCAATGAAGTCACCCAGTTTACCTTTCCTTATACCTTCGGCTATGAAATTTTGAATGTCCTTTTCGCACAGTACCCTCAACTCATCGCGGCTCATGCGCACCTTCGCGCTGTTCCCGCAGCTGTTGTGCCCTTCAGCTCAAAGAAGGGCAGCATCTTGTTCAGATCTACCCCAGCCCACAAATACTTATTTTGGCAAAGCATCACGTAATCGGTAAGGACCCGGATGATGGGGTCCCCCATGCCGTCCGCTGGCACGGCGACGCAGAGAAACATCTCCTCCATTGCGGCCTCGTCAGCTGTGTCGAGGACCACGATTAGTGAATTGTCGACAGCCTCCACTTTGATGGGAGTGGACGTCGCTACGGGTACCGGAGGCACCCCGATGTCGCCATCCTGCTCCAGGCCGCCCTGCTGCTCACGCTCGCCCTGCTCCAGCAGGCGAGCTATGGTGTTTTCAGCGTTCAGCACTGTCTGTTGGTCCATAAAGTCCAACAGCCCGGACATGTTGGTTAACTCCGTCAAATCCATGGACGAAACGCCCATGTCGGCCAGCATGCCGGCTGCGGCTTCCCTCCCTTGATAGGAGGGTCCTGGTGATGACGGCCCCGGCTGGTAGGAAGGGATGGGCGACGAATCCAGCCCATCCGTGACGTCCATGGTCCGTGTCTGGCAGTACCTTCGCAACCATGCGAATATTCTTCTTTGCATAAGGCTTTCGTGCAGCAGTCTTCTGAGCAACGGTGTTGGTGCGGGGAGGAGACATTTTCTTGCAGGTGTAAGTGTGTAATGGATGATCGAAATCAACTGACTCTCCGGGTCGCGATGTCCTCCTCTTATACCCCTCAGCAGGGAGTCGTCCGCCGGGCCCGGCGGCAGCATCCACCCCCTCCCTGTGCTCGCCGCCGGGCGCACGCACCCGCCCACCACCTACCCCTTCCCCCCTGGCCCCCTGCAGAGCGCCGAGCACGACTTCGGCCGCGCCGAGGAGGTCCGAGCACGACCACCACGGCGCTCGCCGAGCCCTTCTCCCCACCCTGTGCTCGCCGCCCGCCCACGCACCTGCCCCACCCTACCCCTTCCCCCTTGGTCCCCTGCTGAGTGCCGAGCAGGACTTCGGCCGAGCCGAGGAGGTCCGAGCCCGAGCAGGACCCCTCGTCGCTCGCCCTTCCCTCTCCACCCCTTTCATCCCCTGGTTCTTTGCTTAGCGCCATGCGCCCGGCGCGGTAAAGGGGGGAGGGGTGATGAAGTCCTTGCGCGTGCACCAGACGACAAGATCAAAGTCCTCAGTTGAATTTGCCCGCCTGAAACTGTCGGTCGTGGCCATGGCAGACAAGTTGCCTCTCAGTGAACTCCTTGACAACTGGAGAAATGGCCTATACGAACCTGAGCAGTACAGGGCACAGGCGTTCCAGGCCCTGTTGGATAGCCTTAGCACGTTGGCCATTACCGACTCGTGGTGGGAGATACCGAAGGACCCCAATCTGTTACGTATTCTGGAGAAGGGGTCTAAAGCCTACCTCAGACAGCTCATCTTTCGACAAGAATCAGATCCGACAATTCATAAGCTACACATGCTGGTCAAGAACCGTGTGATGGAGATGCTACGCCCTCAGGTTGGAGGGGGTAGGAGAGCGCCCCCGTGCCAGTGTGCCGCGAGGGAGCCGGACGCCGCCGTGCCGCCGGTGCGCCGCGCACTGGACGCGCCCGTCGCCGCCGCGCCGAGTCCCCGCCTCCGGGGAGCATACCGCGCCACGCCACGCCGCGCCGGGCCCCCGCCTCCGGGGAGCATACCGCGCCACGCCGCGCCGAGCCGAGCGGCCCGCGCACCGCCGCGCCAGCGGAACAATACCCCGCCAGGTCGCCTACCTCCGTATTCCTGACTCGTAGTCTTGGGGATAGCGGACTCGCTCCGCAATCCAAAGGCTGCGGGTTCGAGTCCACTCTCCGGCAAAAGCATTTTTGGCTGTGACGTCAGACCAAGATTGCCCGCTCCAGCACCGCGACCAAATACCATGTGCTCTGAGGTGTGCCTTGGCTGTCCTTTGCTCCCCCCTCCCAGGCCGCGACCAGGTTCCCGCAACCAGGTCCACGCTATACTACTCCCGCGCGGCGCTCCGTGTTAAGCGGGACGGTCGACCTCCTCCAAGGGGTACTTAGGGGTACTATGTCGCTCGTCCCAGGGCGTGTTGGATCCTCCTCGTCGATCCTATGAGCGCGCGCGCGAAAAGCACAGGAATGCACCCAGAATGCTCCTGAACTCTGAACTTTGATGTTTACTGAAATAATCATATGGATGATTTCATACCGAATCTTAACCAAAAGAAATAATTCTGAGTCTAATGTTGTTTACCCTCCACTGCCATTCCTGAATGCTGTGATGCAGTTTCACTGTGGGTGTTTATGTATGGGTGTTGCCTTTGGAAATTATCTGAGTTTTGTACAGGACTGTGCTGATGATATTCATTAGCATACCTGTGTTGCCAAAAATTTTGGGGAAGTTTTTGGGGGACCCATTGCCCCATAAAGGGGTTAAGATTTTGGTACATCACATTGTTCTGGTGAGCGGAAGCAAAAGCAGACTGAGGTGAATGGTCGGTCAAAGTAAATTGGATTCTAGAAGGGGTTAAATTAAAATTTGAATTGCGAACGGAGTTGAATAAAAGATCTGTTTTTGTAGTGTAATTTTGGTACATCACACTGTTTTGGTGAGGAGAAGCAGACTGAGGTGAATGGTTAGTCACAGCAGATTGGGATTGGGAAGAGGTTGAATTCAAATTTGGATTGCGAACAGATTCAGATAAATTATCTGCTGCCTTCAGGGCTCCAGGGGAAAACCTTGTTGGGGCCAGTGCAGCACTGTTATGGGAGACAGAAGGTTTGGTTGTGGGGGACCCAACAGGTGAAGACTTAGTTGGAGAGAGACTCCTGCGAAACTGAGTGGTTAGAAATGACTGCTGGTGAATGGGGTGTGGCAGAGACTTCACTAAGCACGGCAGGTGACTCAGAAATATTGGGAGGTGGGGTCTTAAAATTCTTCCGCACAGGGCTGGAGTCGGAAATGACTTTACGTTTCTTCAGGGTCAATTGATTTGACTCACCTACCCCCTCATGTCTTGAAGACTTTCTCAGGGGTGTGGGATCAGCATCCGGGACTATTTCGTCCCCTGCAGATTCAGGAGTGGCAGTGGCAGTGGCAGCAGCTTTGGCAAGACCAGCGGCTTTACGAGTAACAGTCCTCCTGTGTTCATTAACTTTTCTTCCGTAGACAGTCAGATTGCAGGTTGTAGCTTTCCTCTGAAACATCTTATTGGTGTAACCTGCAAGGAAAAGAACAAATGATTAGTTGTTTTAAAATTAATGAATACCTGATAAGATGGGTGTTACTTGTTCATTTTTTTTCTCATGCATTCAATAAGAGACAAAAATTTTGTTGTTGACCAAAAGTATTTGTAACTTAATACAAGAAGTTCAGTCATTTAAACACTTCACTGCTCCTGATAGCAGAAGATTAAAAAGGAGTCTCAGGCAGAGGCAAATTAAGGAGATGGTTGCTAAAGTAGAATTTTACACATAGTGTTGTTCTAATTTGAGGATTGTTCAGGATTATTCGTTTGGAATAATACACGACTCACGGCTGTTAGAATTTACACGGAAGTAGTTTATTGGCAAAAGCGGAAACAGTACATACAGTACACCAGAGAAGAACAGAATGAACAAATGACTGTCTTAGACTATACACAGAATGGCGCGAGATTACAAACTTAAACTATTATTTACAACACTCCCTCTTAATCCCGGGCCTCATGACTAGATTTCGTCGAGACCAATCTCCCGACGCAAATACTCATGCTTCTCTCGACTCAAGGCTTTTGTTAAAATGTCTGCCTTCATTTCTTTAGATTGAACATAGTGCAATGAGATCAGCCCATACTGAATGAACTGCCTCACAAACAGTTTCTTCCTCGAGATGTGCTTGGTCCTGTCATTAATACACTCCTTTTGAATTAATTTCATTGCAGACATATTGTCACAAAACAACTCTATTTTGGGTTGGAGCTCTCCCAGTTCCTCTAACAACTGCTTGAGAAACATTGCCTCCTTGCAACCCAAGACCATAGCAATGAACTCAGACTCAGTGGTAGAGTCTGCAACCAATCTTTGCTTTCTCGACCCCCATGCAACAGGGCCACTACTGAACATAAACACATAACCAGAGATACTCTTACCATCAAAATTATTTCCATGGCTCGCATCAACATAGCCATGCAAATAAGTTTCATCATCAGCACTACACCTTTAACCTAAAGACTGCGTTCCCTTGAGGTACCTTAGCACTCTTTTAGCATACTTAAATATTTCCTCATTGTGAGCAGTATTGTACTGACTCAACTTTGTAACAGAAAAGGAAATATCTGGACGAGTGCACACTGCCAGGTACATCAAACTTCCAATGATACCTTGAATATCCAGCCCCCCCTCACAGCTGCCAGGCTTCTGGGGGTCCAAACCTTCCTCCATCGGTGTGCTTGAACTGTTGGCACTCCAGAGCTTATACTTTTTCAAAATCTTTTCAGTATAAGCACTCTGATCCAGAGTGAGGCTGCCATCAGCTCCCCTCTGAATCCTCATGCCCAAGACGGGTGTTACTTGTTCATTGTTTTCTCATGCATTCAATAAGGGACACAAATGTTGTTGTTGACAAAAAGTATTTGTAACTTAATACAAGAAGTTAAGTCATTTAAACACTTCACTGCTCCTGATAGCAGAAGATTAAAAAGGAGTCTCAGGCAAAGGCATGAGGCAATAATCAAAATTTTGTTACAAATCATACACTGTAGTATTTTAATGAGAAAAAGAATCAATCTGATTTAAAATTAAGA
>NW_026267400.1:326472-332262 GCF_000697945.3 Frankliniella occidentalis | reverse complement strand
CTCTCACTGTCTCCACTCTCACTGTCTCCACTCTCACTGTCTCCACTCTCACTCTCTTCTGCTGACAGGCTTTCTTTACTTTCCCCACTCTTTTCTTTTGTCTTTCTCCCTGCTATGATCCACTATTCCGGAGTCTATAACATTCTCGGGAGAAATGTCAAACTACCCCAACAAAACTTTTGGCACAACTTTACCCCTGACTTGTTTAATCTTGGCGGACAACAGTTTATTAAATTGCCGCATCCTATCTTCTTTAACTTCTTCTGATACTTCCTCCTTGCTGATACGCTTCTCTAATAAATCTGGAACAAACAAACAATTAATATCTGATTTCCCTGACTCCCTGACTCTTATCGTATTTGGAAATATCCAATTCAGTCTTATAGCATCTATTCAACAAGGGAAATCTCCTAGACATTTCTACTTCAAACTCTGCTGGAGAGCTATCTATAAAAATGGAAAAGGTCGGATCCAAAGATGCCTTTATCCTATCCGTAATTGCTCTAACATGAGGACCAGCAATAGCATTGACTCTCTGCGAATGAGTAGCAATCACCTGAGGCGCAGCGTATGCACTCTTACAAGTCTGAGTTAAATTAGGCTTGCAAGTCTCCTTTATACTTAGGTCATATCTCTTAAAATCTTGCAAAGTCATAGGTGAGTCGTCAGTCATCAACCCCAACTTGAACGGCTCTTTAGAAGCCAGCCATTGATTGAAAGCAATATCATCTATCTCAATAGGGTTTTCTCTATAGCTATCCATCAAATACCCTCGTTGAAGAATATCTCGAAGGCAGAGCGATAGTGACCGTGTGCGGGTGGAAAGGTCCAGGGCGGCGACGAGGCTACCTGGACCGGGCCGGCCCTCCCGGGGCGTTTGGTCGTCAGTCTTCGGCTAGCTCCAGCCATGGTCAGGTCTCCCCCTCTCCACGTGTAACCGCCGAGGTAGGCTGCTACAATGTAAAGGAAAGGTATTTGTCTGGGACCGTTAGGTAAGGTCTCAATAAACCGATGATACTACTGTAAGCATCTCTATCATTCCACACTAGAACCACCGTGAACCATGTAAATACTGGACGAACAACATTACTCCAAAACACTACCATAATGTTTGGATCTAGCCTTATAATAATTGTCGGATTCAGCAAGTTGAATGACAGATTTGTTGTCACAAAACATCCGAACCCTTTGTTTACCACAGGCAAACAATCTGTCTACCAAATTTCGAGGATAAATTGACTCTTACTGCCTCGGCCAGTGCTATGGTTTCCGATTCAGTAGTTGACTGGGCAGCGGTTCTTTGGTTTCTACTTACCCATGATATTAAATTTCCATCGACGGTAAAGCAATAACCAGTATAAGACTTGTAATCCATCGGATTACCCACCCAATCAGCATCTGAATATCCCACAAGAGAGAGTTTAGGATCACTCCTCCTCGTGAAATTTAAGGCAAGAGTTGAATGTTGCTTTAAGTAACACAAAACATTCTTGGCCAGATCCCAGTGAGTGCTGGTGTAACAGCAATTAAATTGACTAAGAAAACTCACAGTGTAAGAAATGTCAGGCCTAGTGTTTGTGCTAAGATACAAGACAACAATATATTCGTATTCGAATCTTCTTTGATAACCTTTTTCCAGATCGTACGTCTTTGATTTTTCATCCAGGGGAATAGCTTTACCATAGCAGTCCTGCATGTTGAATCTTTTCAACACTGAGTCCAAATATTGCTCCTGGTGTAATCTCAAAGTGCCTTTCTCCATATCTCGTTCAATTACCATACCCAAGCAATTCCTGGCCTCCCCAAGATCTTTGATGGTCACCACAGCACTAAGGGCTTTCAGCAAACTAGCTTTCTGCGCCTCGTCATTGTAAAATAAATAAAAATCATCAACATATAAGGCGAAAACTGTTACCGTTGGTGCTTTTTTGATATAGATGCACGGCTCCTGCTTGGTGTTCTTGAAGCCTTCCTTTCTGAGCAGACTGTCGGCCTTTTGGTACGAGCGCCTTGCAGCTTGCTTAAGTCCATAGACCACCTTCTTCAATCTGCAGACTAGTTGTTCAGTGCCTGGTATAACAAAATCATTTGGAGCGTCAGGTTGTTTCATGTACACTTTTTCAGACAGATCACTGTGTAGAAAGGCTGTTTTGACATCTAAGTGGGATATTTTTAAGTTAAAGTTTACAGCAAGAGAGAATAATATTCACAAAGACCCCTTTTTCACCACTGGTGCAAAAGTGTCAAAGTAATCTACTCCATGCTGTTGAGTATAACCTTTAGCTACTAATCTGGCTCTTTACAAGGGAGAGCCATCAGAATTAGTCTTTCTTTTAAATACACACTTACAGCCTACTACATGAGCTTCCTGTGGGAGTGGCTCCAAAGTCCAGACATTATTAGATTTGAACGACTCTAATTCATCTCTAATGACTGCCAGTCATTCTTCTGACTCAGGGGAATTTATAGCTTGCTCATAATTATCAGACAGAGCATTGATAGCTTTAGAAGCAAGCCACGCAGCTCTCCTGGGAGACCCATGAAAATTCTCATTATTTTTCATGTCTCTCTGTTTAATTTCACAATCTTTTTCCCCAAAACCATAGAGAATGAACCCATCAAAATGTTTGGGTGGAACAACTTTTCTTTCTCTGAAAAGAGATTCATTAGTATTCATATTGTTTGAATTGTCTACAATTTCCACCGCACCACCCACTGAGATTGTCTCATCAGAGTCACAGTCATTAGCTGAGTTGCTAGTACTGGACCCGTCATGAAACATCCCAGACAGGCTGGTTTTGGTGTAGTAACCCCAGAGGGAATCTCCCCTTTTTAGGGTAGTTCTCCCCGATTCACACTCATTTTCAGATTCAGAGCCAACGTCCGAAGTAGAATCGTGATCAGAATCAGAGAAATTACCTCCTGATCCAGCCTCATGTTCAGATTCAGAGCTGGTGTCTAAGTCAGAATCATGATCATCAGGAGTACTCCCCCTCAAATTCAAATTTTTATTAATTTTTGAAGGTATTACCCTAAGATGTGCAGTCCCCCCAGAGCTGTTACCTCCAGGTAATACGCTAGAATTTCCAGGTAATACCGTAGCAATGCCAGGTAATACCCCAGAGCTGTTAGCTACAGGTAATTGCTGAGCTAAACTTGAACTTGAAATTAAACTTTAACTTTAAATGCTCAGCTCTGTGAGAAAGCGCAAGGGGAGACTGTCCGGAAGACGGCGTGAAGTGAGGCGCCAGGCGTGAGACGATAAATTTGAACTTTAGCGCGCCGCAGGCCAAGGTAGACGCACGTTTAGCTCAGCCTCACACGGTTTTAACGTGCGTCTACCTTGTATAAGAGCATTTGGTTCAACGTCCCCAGTCATTGAGCGCTTTACTGGGGAGTCGCCCAAAGCTGGAGAAATCGTTTCATCAAATGTGACGTCACTGTATCTATGGGAGCGCAAGGTACAGCTCCACTTGGGCTGTTAAGCCGGGCACCGTGCACCCGAGGTGCCGGTCCGAGCGGAACACTTATTTAGTGTGTTGGAGCCTAGGTTCTATCTCGGGAACTGTGGTTCATTTGGGAGAAAGGATGGGCAATGCATAGGGTCCGTGGTAGAGTGCAATCAAGGGTTTATTCACAAAGGATGGTACAACATACCATGGTTACGCCGGAGGTCACACACACAAGTAGTGGTAGTTGATGCAGTGGTACGACGACGCGGAGGCACAGAAGCGTACGGGACGGTATCTGGTGTCCGACTGAACTGACTCCTTGGGGATGCAGCCATATTTATAGTGAGCATCCCCACTACTCCATGAGTGGAAGGGGTTGGCCCGCCGAGCCAGCAGGGTGCAGCTGCAGGCCACCCGCCGTGAGGCGAAGGAAAGCAGGAGCACCCTTTGGGCCGGGTGGCGGAGCCGCGCCACATTCCAACAGTATAGTCAGTCAGACACATAGTGATACCCCCCAGTACAGTTCCTTGCGTCGGGCAAGTGGCGGTGACGGACGTCCTCGTCCGTAAGGTTTATTTAATATTTACAAATGGGAGCAAGCGTAGTGTTGTGACCTCCGTACGGCAAAAGCAGCAAAAATCAATTGGATAAAATTAGCACTATATTTACAGTACACACAATGTATGTGAAAAAGGTGCAAATCAGGCGAACAAGCAGAGCCTTGGTGCAATTGGTACAAAACGCGGGCACAAATTAACTTGTTGAAAGGAAAATTAGAACTAAAGAGCTACAAAATAAAATGAAATAGAACTACGATGGGAAACTATTTACACAACAAAAATTTTGCAAATTTTGGAATTGAAAAGAAAGTTGGCTCTATTAAAGCGGCTGTCGCTCAGTATTAGTTTCCTAGGCTGTATGCTAAAAGTGAAGATAATCCACTGTTACAAAAAAAAAACACAAAACAAAACAAAGCAAACAAAGCAATGGATGTCGGGAAAATTGAGTTTTTTTTTTTTTTTTGAGATATATACAAATCTTATTTCTCTTGATTACGAAAGGCTAATGACGCGTTGGTAAGTTATGAGCAGTTTGTTTTTAACTGGCAAAGGTTACACAGGTTGAGAGTAAGAGAAAAGGAGTTCAAGGTTTTTTGTTTTTTTTTGTTTGTTTGTTTTTTTTTTGTTGAGAGACAAGAGTTAGACGTGGGGTGATAGCAAGGAAGGAGTAAGAAAATGAGGAGAGGAGAGAAAAGAGATCAGAAAGAAAGGAAGACACGGACACGGATCGTTATGGACACTTTTAGAGTCACTTTTGCTATCGAGACTTTTCGCGGTCACACATACCGGTAATTGAGTAATAATTCTGTCTGTCACCATTTTGTGGTTGGTCGGGTTTGCACTGGTAATATATCCGACCAACAAAAGCACTGCACTGAGGGTAAATTGTTCGTTGATTGGTTGTTTTATGATGGTCGTCTTGATGTTGTTGTGACACCTGACAGGATTATGTCAAGGTGTCACTTTGGTGGGTGGCTCGGTGAGCCGAGGCTGGAGCTTACGGCGTGGTCCAGGTACGGCACGCCCTCGGGCATGTGGCGGTTGTTTGTTGACACTCCGGGTCGGCTGGCAGCTGGCGCCACTCGGTTTGGGTGGAGGCGCCTGGGTGGCGTGGCGTCGGGTGGCGGAGTCACCTGCCAGGCGCCAGGCGCCCGGCGCCCGGCGCCCGGCGCCAGTTGGTGGTCTGGAGTGCCTCTGCGTGTGGTGCTGTGCGGTGCAGACTGTGCGGCGCCAATGCTAGGTGGCTGTGCGGGCGCCGTGCTCTCGGTGTGCGTCACTTCTGCTCGAAGCAAAGGCTCAGGGTCCCGTCCGTGCCGGTCCGGGGTGGAGACAGGAGGGAGGTGCGAGAGAGAGGCAACCTGTGCAGAAAAGAGAAGCGAGCGTGCGTCAGTAAACCGATCGTGTACAGGTCATTGACTAAGAGAAATTGATTACTTAAAATACAGCCTAGGAACGGGGGAAGAGAATAAAAATTAGTTTAAAACTAGCATACAAAAAAAAAAAAAATTGACTTAACCTAAAAAAATTCATTTTTCGTGCCATGGGCAGAATACGTAACTTTTATACAGGAGATGGGCTTCCGCTGCTGTTAGCCGATGACGTGGACGCTCCCAGGCGGAAACATCTGGTCAGAAGTAGGTTTTTAAAACTAGAAATACTCGGTTGATAACATGTTATTAAACCGACTTACAACTGAGAAAAGTTGGTTGAAAGACTGTGATTCCGTACGGTAACTCAGTTGCAAACCTGTTTCCAACATGTTTAAAGTCGGTGGAGAG
>NW_026267400.1:317999-321506 GCF_000697945.3 Frankliniella occidentalis | reverse complement strand
CAAGACCAGCGGCTTTACGAGTAACAGTCCTCCTGTGTTCATTAACTTTTCTTCCGTAGACAGTCAGATTGCAGGTTGTAGCTTTCCTCTGAAACATCTTATTGGTGTAACCTGCAAGGAAAAGAACAAATGATTAGTTGTTTTAAAATTAATGAATACCTGATAAGATGGGTGTTACTTGTTATTTTTTTTTCTCGTGCATTCAATAAGAGACAAAAATTTTGTTGATGACCAAAAGTATTTGTAACTTAATACAAGAAGTTAAGTCATTTAAACACTTCACTGCTCCTGATAGCAGAAGATTAAAAAGGAGTCTCAGGCAGAGGCATGAGGCAATAACCAAAATTTTGTGACAAATTATACATTGTAGTATTTTAATGGGAAAAAGAATCTATCTGATTTAAAATTAAGGAGACGGTTACTAATGTAAAACTTTTGACATAGTGTATTTACTTCATAGTTAGGATAAGCCAAAGTTAAAAAAAGTCAAAAAATATTTGAAACTTAATACAAGAAGTTAAGTCATTTAAACACTTCACTGCTCCTGATAGCAAAAGTTAAAGAAAAAAGTCTCAGGCAGAAAACCAAAATTTTTAGACAAATTATAAACACTTAAGGGTTTTATGGAAAAATAATCCATCTGATCTAAAATTAAGGAGATGGTTGCTAAAGTGGAATTTTACACATAGTGTTGTTCTAATTTGAGGATTGTTCAGCATTATTTGTTTGGACTAAAACACGACTCACGGCTGTTAGAATTTACACGGAAGTAGCTTATTGGCAAAAGCGGAAACAGTACATACAGTACACCAGAGAAGAACAGAATGAACAAATGACTGTGTTAGACTATACACAGAATGGCGCGAGATTACAAACTTAAACTATTATTTACAACACTCCCTCTTAATCTCGGGCCTCATGACTAGATTTCGTCGAGACCAATCTCCTGACGCAAATACTTATGCTTCTCTGCACTCAAGGCGTTTGTTAAAATGTCAGCCTTCATTCCTTTAGATTGAACATAGTGCAATGAGATCAGCCTATACTGAATGAACTGCCTCACAAACAGTTTCTTCCTCGAAATGTGCTTGGTCCTGTCATTAATGCACTTCTTTTGAATTAATTTCATTGCAGACATATTGTCACAAAACAACTCTATTTTGGGTTGGAGATCTCCCAGTTCCTCTAACAACTGCTTGAGGAACATTGCCTCCTTGCAACCCAAGACCATAGCAATGAACTCAGACTCAGTGGTAGAGTCTACAACCAATCTTTGCTTTCTCGACCCCCATGCAACAGGGCCACTACTGAACATAAACACATAACCAGAGATACTCTTACCATCAAAATTATTTCCATGGCTCGCATCAACATAGCCATGCAAATAAGTTTCATCATCACCACTATACCTTAAACCTAAAGACTGCGTTCCCTTGAGGTACCTTAGCACTCTTTTAGCATACTTAAATATTTCCTCATTGTGAGCAGTATTGTACTGACTCAACTTTGTAACAGAAAAGGAAATATCTGGACGAGTGCAGACTGCTAGGTACATCAAACTTCCAATATTACCTTGAAAATCCAGCCCCTCCTCACAGCTGTCAGGCTTCTGGGGGTCCAAACCTTCCTCCATCGGTGTGCTTGAACTGTTGGCACTCCAGAGCTTATACTTTTTCAAAATCTTTTCAGTATAAGCACTCTGATCCAGAGTGAGGCTGCCATCAGCTCCCCTCTGAATCCTCATGCCCAACACATTCTTTGCCTCACCCAAGTCCTTTATGTCGAAGGACTCTCCGAGTCTTTCTTTGATGATAGTGTCTCTGAGTTTGTCACAGCTTGCAAACAATTGAAAGTCATCGACATACAGGGCTATGATGGCAAATTCACCATTTGAAAAATACACATATACACAAGGTTCTAGAACAAGTGGAGAGAACCCTAACCTACTCAGAACAGCATTGCACCTGTCATTCCAGGCTCTGGAGGCCTGCTTCAAGCCATAAATGGCTTTCCTTAACTTACAGACTTTCCCGTCATTTTTCTTATTGTTTCCCTCAGGTTGAGCCATATAAATTTATTCATCTAGATAACTGGCAAGAAAAGCACAAGTAACATCCAAGTGATGAATGGACCAGTCAAACTTTACTGACAATGCAAACAATAGCCTTAGGCACTCAAAGGGTACGACAGGAGAGAACGTTTCATTATAATCTATCCCATGTCTCTGCGTAAATCCCTTTTGCTACTAATCTGGCTTTAAATTTTACAGCCTGCCCATTTTCATCCCTTTTGATTTTAAAAACCCACTTACTCTGAACAAGATTTTTACCAGCTGGCAAATCAACCAAGTCCCAAGTTTGATTTCTCTCCAAAGCATCAAGCTCATCCTTTACAGCTTTCTTCCACAGATTTTTATTAGCACTAGACATAGCCGCCTTAAAAGTGTTAGGCTCCTGGTCATCAACCGAAACAGAAAAACACACAAAATCAGGAAACTGTTTTTGCTTTCTGTACCTTACAGGATATCTCCCACCTACATTCACCTCAATATCTTCTTCATTGTCTTCCCCTTCAGAGTCACTATCAGGAGTCACCTCCTCCTCCTCTGCCCCTTCCAGACTTTCATTATCTAGACGATTCAATGGAACATAACCATCATCTACTATTTCTTCAGGCCTTTTAACAATAGGTGTAACAGTAACAATTGTTTCAATTGGCTCAGGCTCAGGATTAACAACATTTTCACCATCATTACCACCTAGTTCACAAAACTCAGAGTCATCTCCTCCTTTCTTAAACCTATTTTTAAAAAAAGACACACTAGTTGATACAATAATTCTACGAGGGCAAGACAACTCGACAAACTTATAATTTTTACTTGTGGGACAGTACCCTACAAACACAACAGTTTGGGTCTTGGGATCCAACTTGTCCCTTCTCTCACCTGGCATCAAAATCTGTGCCATGCACCCAAACACTCTTAAATGACTTAAATCTATTTTGGAACCAGTCCACTTCCCAGCCAACAATGCATGCTCCCGAATACGTCCTGGGTAGGATACGGTTGTGACCAGGGAGGTCCCGGCCAGGAGGTCCCCCATCACTACCGAATGCAACATTTTTGGGCACCTGATAGCATCCTGAGCACGTTCCAGTGGGACCTCCTGTACCCGATCTGATAGGTGGTCACTATGACCACATGCCAGGATGGTGCCAGTTACATCTCTGAAAGACATCTGTAGCACATGCCAAAAATAACATCCCAGTTATTAACGGCTATTGCCTCACAAGTACTTCTTTTTTGCTACATCCCTGGTATGTAATTACATGTAATTAGATGAGGATGTCACAGATCACACAGCCCTATCAGATATTTTTCTTATGTACCCCGGATCAAATCTTGAGGTCCTGACCAAAATGCCTTTAAAATGTCTTATTAATGGTGGCAGGAAAATTATGAAAAAAGATTTGAATGACGCAGTAAGAAAATTTAATGCATGAAATATT
>NW_026267400.1:313809-317689 GCF_000697945.3 Frankliniella occidentalis | reverse complement strand
TGGTCTTCTTGAGTATTTCTTGGTTTTCTTGAGAATTTATTGGTCTTCCTGGAAATATTGTGGTCTTCCTATAAATTTTTCGGTCTTCCCGAGAAATTTTGGTCTTCTGAAGAATATTTTGGTCTTCTTTAGTTTTTGCGGTCTTCCCAATATCATTCTGGTCTTCCCTATTTTTTTCCTGGTCTTCCTGGTTTTCCGGGCGGCCAGTGTACGCGCTCGAACCTAGTTGCGGACCCCTCGACTTTATCTGCAGATAACAATAAAAATATTAGTCAT
This sequence comes from Frankliniella occidentalis, assembly GCF_000697945.3. NCBI lineage: Eukaryota > Metazoa > Arthropoda > Insecta > Thysanoptera > Thripidae > Frankliniella > Frankliniella occidentalis. The sequence goes on along the minus strand of NW_026267400.1, from coordinate 317,413 downwards.
GAATTTAAAATAAAAAAGGTTAAAATTAATCTCCTGCCTTTAAATTTGTTCTCATTAGCAACCAAACTACTTTCAAAATGAACAAAATTAAATTACTTGAGTTAAACTTACAAGAGCCAGTTTTGATTGATCATTTTGCTTTATAGCAAATTCTAGCTTGGCAAGCGTATCGGGATCATTCACTGGCAAAGGAATATCAGGCACTATATCAGACGGATCCAGATTGGTGTTTTTGATTGATGCTAACGACTTCTGCACCCCTTCAATCTTCATGTTGATGAGGTGAAGTCGAGAAAAGATCATCTTCAAAACACCTGCAAAAGTTAAGGAACAACATATAGAATACAAAAAATTAAGACGTTGAAGTGTAGAAGGAATATATATAAAGATCTACCTTTCTTTTTGGTTGGTGTTTCATCAACAGTGTCATCTGCTGACCGTTTGCCAGCAGGACTGCGCTTGCCACCATCTGCACTTCTGTTTGAACCCGAACTGATTCATGAATTACGAGGTGTCTGAGAATTCAGCACCCCTCCATTAACTAAAGAATTGCGAGGTGTCTGAGAACTCAGCACCCTTCCATTATTTAGTGAATTAAGAGACGTCTCAAAATCTCCCCCCAATCCATTCTCTCCACCTCCATTCCCTAGTGGGTCTTCCTCTAATTGCAGTTCCTCAACATCTTCACTCCGATCATGATCAAGTTCATGATCACTATCGGATTCTGAAACTGACCCAGAACGATCTTCATTGACTTCAATGCGCACAGCATTAGAGATAGACTTTCTCAGCCTGTTTGATAAACTTTCTTGTTGAGCTTGAGGGCCATCAGTTGTTGACCAGTCCGTATCAACACCTGTTGCCTCTCCAGTTTCAATATATTTACCAAGTTTGGCTTCACAAACTTCTTGCTTTCCTGTAACAAATAAACAAAAATACGATTCTGGCAAATCGTGGTAGACAAGAAGGTAGATTTCACTAAATCGTGGGAGACAACGGAGTAATCCTTTACTAAAGGCAATGCTTGTTTCCTCCGACATCCGTGCGTGTTGGTTGCCTATCTTATCGTTCAATGAAACATGGAAAGCATTTTACTACCACGAGTTTCTATGGAAATGACGAGCTGAGCAGCAGGCCGAGTCGAGCCAGGGAAATTTCAGCCAATCACAAGTTTCCGCGGGAAAATTTGTTTGTAAGAAGAGTGGTAAAGTTCAATCCAGTTTTTTTGAAAAATATAAGAACCGCTCTGTGGAATTGCATGGTTTGTGTTTATGGGAAGTTGCCCAGAAATATGTTTTGCCATCTGGTAAAAAACGCACTAAGGATGCCATTGTTATGGTTTACCCGAAGCTTAGAAAAGGTAATGATGATAAAAGTATGGAAGCGTGGTACAGACAACAGGTTTTGATGTATGTACCTTGGCATCATGATGAAAAAACATTAGTGGATGCAGGTTCATGGAAAGAGCTTTATGAGAAGTATGAAGGCAATATTTTGAAGTTTGGTCAAGTTCTAGATATTGGTGTCATTCAGTGTGATCCTGAATATGAAGAAAGTGATAATGTGTGTGATACTATTCGCACGGTTGAGGAGTTTATGATTGCTTCATCTATGACCCCAGCATTTGTTGGAGAATCAGTTGATCTTGGTGACAGAGAGATTGATCTTATGCATGATTGGAATGCCAATTGTTTGGTACAAGATAGAAGTGCTGCATATGTTAGATCCTTAGAAAAATTTGTTTCTGACTCCAAAGCAGCTGCTCAATGTGTAGCTAGTGAGGTTTTAATGCCTAATGTTTCATTTACTGAAGAACAATCTCAAATTTTAAAGACTGGAGAAGCAAATAAATTTTGTGAAGGATGGATGTTCTGTCAGTACGGCAATTGATTTTCCTAAACGTGTAATAGTTCAAGGCAAAGCTGGTAAGCTTGGGCTAGTATTTTAATTTCTTATTGTGATACCATTTGAAAATATTTTTACGATTATTTGCATTACAGGTACTGGTAAGAGCTTAGTCATTCATGCGATACAAGCTATGCTTAAAAATTCACTTGGTGAAGGCAGTGTTATGCTTGTTGCTCCTACTGGTGTGGCAGCTGTCAATATTGGTGGTGCAACAATCCACTCAACTTTTCATATTAATTTAAAAGAGTTTAATGAGCTGCGTGGCAGTTCTGCAAGGAAATTTAGTAATGAAATGGAGAAGGTCAAATTCCTAATTGTTGATGAATACAGTATGATTGGTTTATCTGTGCTTGGTATGATGGAGAGAAGGTGTAGGGAAGGCAAAGGTACAGAAGATTTTTTTGGCGGCCTTTTTGTTTTCTTATTTGGTGATATCAATCAATTGAATCCAGTTCTTGATACTGCTTTGTATGACAAGCCTAAACCATATGTGGAACTTGCTCTTCATGGCAAAGCTGCATTTGAAAGTTTTGATGGTTCTATTGTTTTAACGTCAGTTATGCGTCAAAGAGATAGCAAATTAAAGTCAGTATTGGACAATGTAGGATGTGGCCAGGTAACATCTGAAGATTATGAATATCTTAAAAGTAGGTTTGTGAGTAATGTTAGTATTGAAGAAAAAGATATGTTTAAAGATAGTATTAGATTATTTCCTAAGAAAGATTCTGTTGCTGAAACAAATCTTAAAATATTGTCAAGTGTTAGAAATAGTGTGACTAATGATCCCATACCCATAGCACGTATTAGAGGTAGACATAATTGTAGTCAAGCAGCAATAGTACGAAGTGAAGATGCTGATGGCTTGGAGCCTGTGTTGTATCTTGGTAAAGGAGCAAAAGTTATGTTAAGGAAGAATTTGTGGACGGAGATGGGTTTAGTAAACGGATCAATTGGACAAGTGGTTGATTTTGTGTTTGAAGATGGGAAAAGTTACCCACATGATAGTTGTTCTGTCATTCTCTGTAAATTTCCACAGTACAAAGGTCCTACAATGGAGATTAGTGGAGTGAGTGGCATAGTTCCTATCAGCATGTATACTAAAAGTTGGGTATCTAAGAATGGGAAATGTTTATCTAGAGCTCAGTTTCCTTTAGTGTTGGCATATGCGTGCTCTATCCATAAATCTCAAGGTCTAACTTTGCAAAGGGTTAGTAAATTATTTTATTTTGTTTGTGATAAAATTTTAATTATGATTATTAAACTATTGTTAATTTTTCAATTTTCAGGTAATTGTTGATATTGGTGCATTAAAGGAGCAGTGTGTTGGCTTGTCATATGTAGCACTTTCAAGATGTACATCTTTAGAGGGAATGCTTTTGGTCCCATTCAGTCTAAGTCGGTTTTTGAAAATTAACACCTCATCTGCATTGAAGGCAAGACAATTGGCAGAAAAGGAAATTTTTAGCAAAAAGATCATGTAATAAGCTATTTGATACATTGTTTCAAATCCTCAGAGGAATTTTTATAGTTACCAAGTTTTATCTGAGAGAAAAATTTTGATGTAATTGTTGCGTTTGTAAGTGTATGTATTTTGAAATAAATAAATTGTTAATTGAAGGTAACTGAATGGCATGTATTTTCCTTTTATACAATTCTAAAAAATCATATGACAAAAGAGTCTACAAATTTTTATTGA
>NW_026267400.1:311659-313759 GCF_000697945.3 Frankliniella occidentalis | reverse complement strand
GGTGGCGAGCCGGGCGCACTAGGCCCACTAGCAGGACGAAGACGTCCTCCTCGTGGACAGGCGGGCCCCGTGCACTGGCAGCACAACGACAACGACCTCCTCGTGGACACGGCCCCCGGTGGCGAGCCGGGCGCACTAGGCCCACTAGCAGGACGATGACGTCCTCCGTGTGGACACGGCCGCCCCGGCCGCGGCCGTGTGCACTGGCAGCAACGGCAACGGCCTCCTCGTGAACACGGCCCCGGGTGGCGAGCCGGGCGCACTAGGCCCACTGGCAGGACGATGACGTCCTCCGTGTGGACACGGCCGCCCCGGCCGCGGCCGCGGGGCGCGTGCACTGGCAGCACAACGACAACGACCTCCTCGTGGACACGGCCCCGGGTGGCGAGCGGGGCGGGAGGACACCCGTTCTCAAAAGGGAATGACTCGGCAGCTAACCACCCCCTCCACATTTCTGTATCCTCACGGCCTGCTGGATTCTCGTGTATGTGTGTGTGTGTATGTGTGTGTTCGCAGTTCGCACTTTTCGTACGCAGACGTTCTCTCTTCCTCTCTCGGCGATTCGCGCCATTATTCTGCGAAGCATATTTCTCCTCTAATCTGAGAAGTTTGTTGGTTAAAGGTAAGCTTTTGAATTATAAATCAAATGCCTGGATTTGTGCCGTTGAATTGCCCTACCCCTTCTATGATTGTCAAGTAGTCTTTTTAATACGTTGTATATTATCGTAAGGGTCTAATGATGCCGGCTCGGAATCAATCAGGTGTTATGTACCGCTAAAACAATGTTTCTGAGCAACATCTTCTGAAATATTGCTGTTTTCTATTCATTTTAATTTCTCTCTGAAAAAAACTGCATATTGAAGTATTTTGGTATCCTTTGTTCCTTTAGTTTGAGGTTAGGATGCTCATGCCTGTTGAATTTGAATGGCTACAATTATCTATGCCTGAGGATTTCGGTTGACTTTGCACTTACTAACTCTCTTTATGTATTCTTGCAGAGAAGCAGATTTTGTGGTCACACTTTGAAAATGACTGACAAGGACAAGCCCAAAGAGCCTGAAGTAAGTTTTTTATTGTCAGCTGTATCTCTTTGTGCTTATTGTGTTGTACACTAAATTCTAACTTTTACTTTTCAGTCGGATTCTTTCTGGAAAACTGTGGAAAAAAAGATGAACTGTACTCTTCCAAAACTTCTTAAGAACATCCTTGAAAATTATGGTTATGATTCATTGCCAGCTTTTAGGCGTTTCAATGCAAGCCAAATTGACAATATTGAAAAGTTTATGCAAGAAAAGTGCTTCAGACTTATTGAAGCCAATGAGCTTAAAGATTACTATGGAAGGTTTGCGAAAGCGCCTGAACTGTACGAATTGGGAGGATTTCGAGGGGTTCTTGAAGAATTGGCGGACAAATTTAAAAATGATGTTCACCAGAGGCCATCAACTTCATCAAAGGGTCCACCAACAACTGCCACTCAGGAGCCTACATCTGACACCGACTTGTTGCTGAATGAACAAAACCATCTTTATGAAATGTTAAAGACATACATTAATGAAAATTTTCCACAAGTATTTGAAACTGAGGATGCTGATTTTGGTGATGACGATCAAGAGCAACCTCAAGCAAATGAACTGATTGTGAAAGTAACGAAAAATGGTTTTGGTCAATTTGTTGCCACAGTGCAGTGTCCATCTTGTAAAAAAATACTAAATGGTTCCAAAACTGCTAAACGGTGGAAGCACAATGTTTACAGGCATATAAAAGACCACCATTTAAAGCCAATAGGCAAATCTAATCAAAAAACCCTCTGTGAATCTTTTAATCTAACACCAAAGGTAAACATTTTCTTCACTTCTTATTTGTGTTACTTATTGTTCAAACGCTAACTTGTGTTTTGTTTTAGAAATCAGTGACTGTTAGAGATTGCTCAAGGTCACCTTCTCCAGCGAAGAGGCGTAGAAGAAATTCAGTCAATAGTATACGGATAAGCTCTGAGGAAGATGAGCATGTGAGTTCTGTTAATACTAGTACTTCCTTTGATTATTTGTTTCAGCGTAAAGTTTTATTCTTTTCTAAAATATGAGTGGTTATATTTATATG
>NW_026267400.1:303801-307339 GCF_000697945.3 Frankliniella occidentalis | reverse complement strand
GTTTTGGGGGGGTAGTTCCTCTTCCATTTTTCGATTTGAGAGCGCCTTCCACGAGTTTATGTCGAATTTCTAAACTTTTTCTATAAAACGCTCCTTTAAAGTACCCCGGGATGTGAACTTCAGCACAAAATTCGACCGGCGTTCGTCATCTACATGGTCAAGAAGCAAATATACCGAGTTTGAACCGAATCGGGAATTTACACTTACCTAAGTCTCCTTGTGAGATCAGGTTCATTTGGCATATCCTTCAACGACTTCAACCTTGCACCAGAGACATTTTTAGGGTAGAAGCAATAGAGCAAGTCATGCTCATCATATTTAAGCCACTTGTTTGGCACCACATCCATCCGCTGAGGATTTTCAGTCATAAACTTGACCACCGAGTACCTGTGAACAAGGAAAAAAGTATAGAGTAAGGGAAACTTGGTTATTCTTTTCCATGAGTTTATTAAGTTCAATAACATCAAACAATTCATCTTCGTAATGTCTGTTTTAAAACATTCAAAATTGCCAATAATTGTTCACCAAATAAAATTTAAAAGGAGCAGTGTACAAGGACTAAAACTCAAGTGAACTGTTTAAAATACAATTTCAAATACATAATTTAGTTGAAAAAGAATAAAAAATCAATAAAAAACAATTATCACAAAATACTTAAATTAACGGAAACACAGCATAACTGGCATTGGCACGAAATGGTATTGCAAGACCTTTATGCTGTATCAAATCAAAAGACCACTTTTTGGGCCTTTCAGATAAGTTTTCAGCAATGTAGATTCCCAGGTCAGAGGATGAAATATTATCCACATTGTAAAGTTCTCTATATTTTAGAAACTGTTTACCAACAATTAATAAAGCATCAGTGAAGATAAAGTTCTGAACTATATCAACAACATTTGTCTTGAGGAAAACAACATTGTCTCCCGGCAGCAAATATATGGGTCTATTGTTAAAAAAACACCCTGGAATAACAGGGTCCTCTGAGTGATAAAGTTAGTCCTTTTTTATGAATAGATGTTTTGATAACCCCATTTGGTTTAACAGAGGAGCGAGGTTCAAGCAATAACTCCCTTTGCCGCTCAGTGTAGCGACCAACTAGTTGCTGTAAAGGCCTTGTTTTACTTCTAATAGCTTGCTTTAAGACATGTAGTTCATTTTCAAAAGGAAAAGCAGAAAAATTATCCAACTTTCCAAAATTTTACAACAGTCTGGTAAGTGGATACGATTGTGCACATTGTAGGATACAAATTGAATACCGAGCAATCTTCGTGATTCAGTCACAAACTTACATAAAATAGTTCTTGCAACATCTATAGACTCATAATTTAAATCATCAAGACATAGTAGGGAACATGCTATGTGAAACAAAATAAATAAGTTATAATAGTCTTTTGACAAGACATTGCCTCTGAATACAACAGTGACTAAATATAGCACGAACTGGCGGAACTCAACAGGTTTCCATCTTTTGATGTCATCAAGACTTCGTGGTTTCCTACTAAACTCACGAGGCCAAAAACTACCAGCAACACGAAGTCTTCCATTAATAATTCTTAAGTTTTCTTCAGAAATTTGCTTTCTTCTGACACCCTTGCAACCAATAAGTAACCAAAGCAAAAGTCTCTTCACCACCCCGAGACAAATTAAGTGCAAGTAATCTAATGGGAAACTTTGAATCATATCGAGTCCCAACTCTGCATCTAACTCTAAAAGAGGACTAGCATTATTATGATGATCCGGCTGAGTCTCAAACCTGAACGTCTCATCAGTTCTCAATTCATCTGACATGGCTGGAAACGTCATTCGACCCCTATACATTCCTTTCTGACCACACCTTCCACACCCATAATAGGCAGTATAACTAACAATACCTTTAACAAAAGCTAAAGCTGGAGCATCAGAAATAAAAGCTTTTAACTTAACAGCATAGTGTTTGCCTTTATGAACAATGCCATCTTTCAACAAGATTTTTAGTTCTGGGACAAGGTCTTTGAAGTAACCATGAAGTGGAGGTTTGCCAGGCCCACACCACACAGCTGACATAAACGGCGGCAATCCCATCCCATCAACAAGACATAAAATCGGCCAACACTCATATTTAGTGCTTTTAAACAATGGTAGACCATCAATATTAAAAGTTAATAATAATGAAGTGAGAGAAGGATCATAATTAATTACAGGTATTAACATGTTTCTTAATCCAAAGTTAAAGCACTGCCCTAAACCCATTTGTACTATTTCTGTAACAGGTTTGATGTTCAACAATGTTCTTGCATCTTTGGGTAGAGTAGGCTCTTTGGGTTGCAAAATATGTAAAAGTTTAGTAACTGCTAAATTAGAAATATTATTGCCAACTGCCCATTTACGAAGCTGCTCTGATATGTCAAAAGCAGGCTTACTCGACAGAGGCAGAGGAACGGGTGAAGAACTTAGTTCAGGGGACTCGCTGTCAAGCAAAGCAGAAATCGTCACTGAGTCACTACTATGTGACATAGAAAAGTCACTTAGGCCCCATGAAAGCTCAGCATCAGATGGATTATCAAAAAGATCTCTAGTTACATTATACATAACCTCAGTCGTTTCCAATGGAGGACAAGTTTCAACTACAGGTACAGGTGGGCTTGAGGAAAGCACACTGACTCTAACCTCTCCAATGCTAACCTCATCACAAGAACTGGAGTCGCCCTCATAACCAAGATTGTCATCTATCTGCGCTAAATCCTCGTTCACTTTACGTTTCACGCGTCTATAATAGGTTGTCCTATGATGGCGTCGCATTTTTAAGCTACACAGAATTCACATCCACAAACTAAAGTTGTACACACCTACTAGGTAGCAAAAATAATCTATCTTGCCGCATGATAGAATGGAGGACACAGTGCAGAAATGAAACCGCGACTGCCCGACTTTTGACGTCGCGTCACGTCACGACACTGAAACACCATAGTAAAAGAGAAACATGTAGTCACACGAATGCTATGTCCAAAACACAAAGCTAGGCTAGGCTGACTGGCAGCCTAGAGTCAGGAGTCAGGCTGGAATCGCCTCAGTTTCATCCAGTACAGATGACTTACCTGAGATGAGATAAATGATGCGGGCAATCGCTCAGCACACACTGCACAGTTCTATGGTTCTATCACGCAAGCACGTCAATGACAAGCACACGCTCCAAATCAGCTGATCACAGCCGGCTGCTGCTCAAATGGTTTCGGCAACGGCCTTCCTGCACTTTATAGAAGTCCGATGTTGTGAGGAAGGGGTAAGCAGGGAAGGCAACACTTCAAAAATAAAATTTTCCGAGTTCCCAGCGAAAGTTTGTATGCAGATATAGAATTTTATACTAAAACCTTCTTAAACTGTAAAGTATAGAGGAGAAAAGTCGAAAAACCTAATTTTTTCACTTTGTTTAATTAACGGTAAAAATAAATACTTCGCAAAAGTTGGCCTGTCTGGTAGGAGCTGCTGATTTGAAAGTCGTCTGCTGCTATCTTCTCCAGAATCAAAATAGTGGCCATCCAGCAACAATTATTAGTTTCTA
>NW_026267400.1:302867-303751 GCF_000697945.3 Frankliniella occidentalis | reverse complement strand
TCATTCTCTTCACGAAGTCGTCAACACGGAAAGGATTGGTGGACGACCTTGACCACCCCCAGGCGGTCATAACCTAACCGACAGGGGGCGGTCCAACTAACCGGCACGTACTCAACACGGAGGAACCCGGTGGACCACCTTCTGGCCATCTCCAAACGGTCAGGGCAAGGTCCTAACCAAAATTTGGGATAGAGCCCTATGGGTTTGAGGCCAAACAGGGCCGAAAGGGGGCCCAAATAGACGACCAGATACTGGGGATGGGGCCACCCAGATCGCTGTAAAACGGTTGAATAAAATCCTCCATTATAGTTTTTAGCAACGATCGCGGACAGAGAGGCAACAAAACCAGTAGAAAATAACTCACCCGACCCAAATCCAAACTCATCCTTGCCGCCCCTAGGAAAGCTCATGATTTACTCTCAAAAGGGGCGGCGGCACGACCAAGGAAAGACTACCCTTCTAGTCCAGAAGATGGCCGGCCGAAGCCATCCAACCGACCCGGCCTGGAAGGGAGAACACGTTTTCTTATTGCGGGAACCTAGAGCCTAGTATGTCACAGACGAAAACATATTTTGAAAGAAATAGAAGATAAGAACTTACAGAATTGGCACTAGACTCATCCCTCGTCACCCCCCAGGCGATCCCACGATCTAGTGGGAAGGGAGGTGACGAGGACAAATTCTTTCGGCCGACCAGAACCACGGAGGCGTAGACGACCGACACGTCGACGACGACAAGTAGCGGGAGACTGGGAGGTGGACCACAGAACGGGCGGGAACACGAACCCGAGTCACGGCCACCTCAAGACCCCGCCCGAAAGAAAATGACCAAGCTCTAACTCGATTTGGAACACACCCTCCCATACGTCACGAGACCACCGCTCC
>NW_026267400.1:299816-301717 GCF_000697945.3 Frankliniella occidentalis | reverse complement strand
GTTTGTGAACCGAGTACCTGCGATCCATGGTCTGACAAACCTGGGTCAACACGCTGTGTGTATGGACTTGAGTTCATACTTTCCAGACCTTCTTGCGAAGAACCAAGACTCTCACCAGTGCTGAACTAAGTGAAACTTACTGAACTTTTAACATTCATTCTTACTTGAAATACTGCAACGCCGTGATGCAACTTTAACTTGTGAGCCTATCGATTATTGACTAGTTTAATTCGAATCTTGCCAAGATATTGTTTCGGTTTTATTTCTGATTAACTCTATTGCTTAACATCAATCTCTGGTTTATTTAACGCTGTTTTTCTTAAACTTTCGATTTGAAATTTAGGGACCTTTTAAAATATCTGACCTATCTGAACTTGTTTGCAATGTGTAAGGCTAGAGAAAATTTTAGATCAATGGTCATGGTTTGAATTTTATGTTTTGACTTCGAAAATTTCGTTTGACACTCAGTTCTCAGCTTGAAAACTCTACTCTTAAAATGTATCGGACCTTTTCGGAAATCTTTCAAAGGGAGGTATGGTGTTGTGATTAGACAAATATACTATAAACAAACCTAACCTAATCTGTTTAGACCTATGCATGGCGCCATGACAGTCTATACTCTTCAGAGGACCCCTATCAAACCAGACCATACTCCTTCAATACCTTGTACCCCCTCTACTACAGCTAGCCCATTTCTTCTTGTATTCTTCTTGGTCTTCCCTTTAAAAGCGGCTCGCGCCAGGCCTCTGTTGCCCAGTCTTGAACTGTTAGTTGTCGAGCTCCTTAGTTACGTCAATAAACAGTCTAAGTCCAACTCGCTCTTCGCCTCCTTTATCCTTTACCACCAGTATACATTACAACAGTACAAAGCATCTGATGGATAACATTTCAGATTAATAGGAAATTCTGTAAACAAAACAAATTAAATGATAACAATATGAAAGTATCTCTTGATTTGATAGACTTTGCTGGGTTACTACAAAGTGTACAAAGCATATGATGGATAACATTTCAGATTAATAGGAAATTCTGTAAACAAAACAATATTTATGTCTTTCAAAATATAGATAGATTTACTACTGCTGAGATAGAGTACATAGAGACAGAACAGGCTATAAAAGAAAATGTATTGCTAAAACTAACCTCTGAAATGCATATCGAAATACACGGGCACAATGCATTGAAAAGAAATGTCAACAGAAACCCATGCTCTCATTCGAAAGAAAAAGCAATCAGCTTGTACTTACTTGTCGTTCGTCCATATCGTAATATGTCTTTACTACTTGGGGTCTTAATCATTCCAGTTTTGGAAGCGAGATCAATGTTCATGAGCCGGCTTTACCGCGATTTCTCTTCTTTCTTCGTTTTCCTTTGCAAGGTAGAACAATTGACAAACGAAATGGTCCAACCCGCGCGAAATTCAAATTCGGAATTGGGTTCAAACAAACGAGCTCTAGACGACGTCTGCTAGACATCTGCACGCATCAACAACTAACTTTGCGAATATCTCCTTTAAAATGGGTTATTTGGGTTATAAATTATCTCTAGTATTGAAGTAAATCGAAAAACAAGAAGAATCAAATAGTGTCTAAATCAATAAAATTTAGATATTTTATAGACTAGATCCGTTTTAGATCTTTAGACATCTGTTAGACGTCTAAAAGATCGGGGTCTCCTGGCTGGGAAGCACACAACAAAAGCACAAAACAAATCATTAAGCATGTTACAGTAATCATGGGTGATATGTGAAAGGAATGTAGGACAGGGAAGACAATGGCTACAAAAACAGCTTGAAGTAGAGATACATAGAGGTATTTCCTCAGCAGTCCCATCGGAGAGTCATCTTGATAGAGAATGCAGTTGCATTGCAGGCATGTAAAGTCGGTCAGCTGAAGTTGGGC
>NW_026267400.1:294145-295011 GCF_000697945.3 Frankliniella occidentalis | reverse complement strand
CTATCGATACTAAATTATCGATATATTGGGTTAGAGGTATCGATAGTGGAAAATATCGATACTGTATCGGCCATCTCTAAGAGGGCATTTCTTGATAGCGAAGCCTGTTACGCGAGACGTGGTCTGGCGTACATCTACCTAGTTTAACTGAAAAGCAGAGATTCCATAATACCTGTCTGTCTCGCTGCCGTTCAAGTATTGAGAGAGCATTTGGTCTACTGAAGGGTAAATGGAGGAGACTTAAGTTTTTTCATACCATGAATTTGGAATATTTCATGGATGCAGTTATGTCTTGTATTGTGCTGCATAATTTCATTTTGCTGGAAGGTGATGAATATGATGTAGGTATATTTTTGCTCCTTCATTCTCAGGTTTTATACTCTCAATTACTGATTTTGTCATTAATTATTCAACCTACTTACACAGAATTATGCTGTTGAGTTTGATGATGCTGACTTGGACGATGGATTGTATGAGCAGCTTATTGTTGGTCCAAGAGCGAGGGGAGCTATGAAGAGAGAATACATAGCTACTATGTTGTACAATCAAGAAGAGTAGTGTGCCAGCTGTTATGTTTTATGTTACTTTAGATTTTATCTAGCAGGTGTGCACTTTCATGTATTTCTTAAGTATAAATAATGAGGTTTAAATTTGCTGTGAGTAAAAGTGTCTTAAAAGTATAAAAAGAGTATATGTAAAGGATTTAATAAGTGTGCCGAAAGTTTTGCTATACTTTATATATACTGCAAATGTGTCATTCGGATATACTAATTTCCATGCGGGAGTAGTGCTTTCAATTTGATTATTTCCATCTGCAGGAGAATTGAGGATATCTTTGAACATAGTAAACATAATTGCAAAACTTG
>NW_026267400.1:293352-294095 GCF_000697945.3 Frankliniella occidentalis | reverse complement strand
CGTGAAAAAATCTAAATTGTGGAAGGTGATTGTAATTTTGGCCTGGTTCGATTCGGCACGAAAAATAAACGATATCTAAAGGTTTCCGAACTACCTCTCCTCCTCTGATGTCGCGTCTAAGTTCACAACTAAAACACGACCTTTCGTGAAAAAATCTAAAGTGTGGAAGGTGATTGTAATTTTGCCCTGGTTCGATTCGGCACGAAAAATAAACGATATCTAAAGGTTTCCGAACTACCAAAAGTAAAATTTAGATACTTTTGATAAATATTATTTCAACGTGTTGATCCTAGGCTAGACTTGAAATGTTTCCTATATCACCATACTAACTAAACATTTCACAAAGTGTTTTTTACTAGTGGTGTAATGAGGATATGCCGACACCAGATCCACGATTGTTCTCTACGTCTAAAATCTGCCCTCGACTATCCATAGGATGTAAATACTGATTTACTTATGAATCTGTTTTTAGGTCAGTTAGTCGTCGTTTTGCCGGGAAGAGGAGGAACGTTAAAAATAACAGTCACTTACATTCTAAAAAAATCCACGACGTTCTATTGGCATTCTGACGACAACCTGGCGTTCGTAGGTAAAATTAAAACTTTAAATTGAAACGAAAACTTCAAAACACTTAGAAGCACTGACGCAGCTGCATACGTAACCACAAAGTTGATGACCTGTGCCGGTGCCCGTGTTTACAATGACGATTTGGTCGCTAGTGTCGCGAGCTCCAGAGAGATGGC
>NW_026267400.1:286325-289077 GCF_000697945.3 Frankliniella occidentalis | reverse complement strand
TGACGGGCCGTAGGCCCGCATCTTTGTGTACATTTTCCAACCACCCGACTCGGGTGTCAGCGCCGCAGGCCAAGGTAGATGTATGCCAGGCGCGTCGCAGCGTAACAGTGTTTCGTGAGATATCGCGAAGCCTGTTACGCGAGACGTGGTCTGGCGTACATCTACCTTGTTATCCGATAACATGGGGCCCCGCCCGGGCGACATGAAGAACCCCGACCGGGGGCTACCGGCCCGGCCTGCGCTACGCGAGCCTCTTCCTCGCCTCCCAGCACCTAAACTATTCATTTTAGAGGGTGAAAGTAAGCGAGCCGATTAAAGAGGAAGGTCTGAGCTTTCCATTCGTGTAATCACTTCGAATATCCGATCACAGGGAGGGCCGCAGGGGCGACATGAACATCAAGCGCTCTCGCCGCGTCGCCTCCCGACCGGCGCGAGGCGAGTCAGGGTCAGCTGTTCGTGTTGTTGTTTGTTGTTTCGTTTTTGTCGGAGGATCAGCTGTCCGGTCCAGCGTTCAGCGTAGAAATGGAAAATAGGGGAGCGAAGGCCAAGAAAATGAGGTGAGAGGACAGAACTGGATAGTGTGTCAAGGATAATCATTCAGACTTTTTATATTGTTATCAAATAATACAATAAAAACAATGAGTAGGCCATTTCTAGCCTAAAATAAAAGACTCTCACACTTGATGCACTGACTTTCTCAGTCTTCTGTGAGCTTTGTTTTGTTCTTTGGTTTTTGTGTTCCATGCTTTACACAAGAAGTGTAATCTCATAATGAGAAAGAACTTAATTATTTCTTTAGTCAAGTTCCCTGAATGGTCAACACATCCAACAGCGGTAAGTCCAGCCCCTTGAAACTTCTCCAACTCTTCAATAACAATGAATAAAATATTCTATTCTAGCTCATTATTTTCACTGGTCTGTACGAACACTCTCTCCAGGTGCCTCAGCAATTTGACCACTTCATCGGAAGGGTAAGTTAGATACCCTCTAGATTTCAATTTTATCAACAGGTGTTCATCAGTGGCCTTCTCTGGATTTGGATGAATTAAGCTTTGTTCACATGCTAAACAGCCCTTAGCAAATTTTTTTGCCTTACGAGCTGTGTAACCAGACAGATACAAATTCATCCATTGATTCTTGAATATAGTTGTGGTCATTAAAAACTGCCACCAAATTAGGGACTTCATCAAGAATTTCTCCTGGAAGTGAGTATACCATAGTTTTGGAAGTTGAATCTATGCTGACATTTTAGTAAAATACTAACAGTTGTGAAATGTGTTTTCTTTTTTTACCAGTATTGACTAGCTCATCTAGTCGACGGTCCAATTCCCTCCTTCGTTGTCCATCGGTTTGAGACTTCAAATCTTCCATACTGTAGAGAGTCTGCAGCATCTCTCCCCCAGTAATATTACTCCCTTTTATGGGCTACACCAAGGAGTATACTGAGAGCAATTTAAAAAGCTGGATAAAGACTTTTGGCTCAGGATGGGAATTAGGCCCACAAGATTGTCGCATGAGACCGAAGAACCTCTAAAAAAATGTGTAGGAGCAGAAGTAAATTTGTTAGCATCTCATATTTTTTTTAAATCTAACCTATTAATTTCATAATAATTTACCTCAAGAGCATCTTGATTTAGCCGAGAAGTCATCAGGAAATCAAATTTAATGGCATCTGATGTCAGATAATCCAAGAGCTAAAGTGTAGCCTTCAGAGATACTTTTAATCCATAGTCAGTTGAGTCTGAAAACACATAACCTTTCCTTTATAGAATTTCCTGATGTCGTGCCTTGACAATCTTATTATTATCCTTTAAATGTTTAACTCTTGCATCCTCTGCCTTCAGCTCAGCTATACGCCTCTTTTGTGTGAGGTGGTCTTGAGTGGTCTCCAGCCAAGAGAGAAACTCCTTAATTTTCTGAAGAACAAAAAGACATTGTTATCATTTTAATTGAACTTGCAGAAATTATTTGTCTCTATATGGACATATGTTGTATACCTCTACTTGTGGGGAGTTTGGTCTCAGAGCATTTACTGGAAGTCTGCTATTCATGATGTCTGATAAATCATACACATCTTGCAGACTTTCACAGAAGTGTCACAATCTTGCAATTCCTCAACTCCTTGGTACTGGAAACTTTGCATGCCTGCTGCAGCAGAGTGACTCCAAAACTAATATTCAATATAAAAAGTATTACATTTCTGTGTAGTTATAATTTTGAAGCATTTATGTTTATAACTTAATTTACCTGTCATGCCAACCCACAGCGCATCTTTTCCCATGGATTTGGACTGAGATGGTCTTTGGTGAGGCGGGGACATTCTTTCAATCCAATTGTACGTAAGGAATCTGCCTCCACCACTGCTCTCCAGTGAGCAAGTTTAATCGTCCCTTCTGGTGTCTACAAATAACAATTCTTGTAAGTTTTTTTTAGGTCATTAAACTATTATTATTTATTTAATGACACTTACCTCTATCTCTTTCTTTGTCACCATACAGTTCCTCATGCATTTAAGCAAGTGAGGATAATCTGAGATGAAGTAAAGACGACGGTTTGGCTGACACGGATGCTCAGCTGAAACTTCATCCTCACTTTCTCCAAATCTGTCCCACATTGCCCTGTTACAGCTTGCTCCACACGGTAAAAAAAGTTTCTTTTATTACCAGGTGTTTTCTTGGATTTCAAGAAACTATTGGTGACTTCAAGGAAGTTTCTTGAAAATGCGGCAATATACAAGACTGTGCCTTGGAAC
>NW_026267400.1:284019-286275 GCF_000697945.3 Frankliniella occidentalis | reverse complement strand
ACCGTGACCTCCGCCGCGCTGATGGAGCCAGTAGCACCACCACCCGTCGCCTACGGCCCCAAGGACACCCAGAAGACCGTCACCGCCACAACGACATCCGCCACCACGGCCAACGAGTGGGACGACCTACCGGCCCTGACGAGCAACTACGGGTACGCCACGGCCGCGGGGACGTCGTCAACCACCCTGAAGCCTTCAGCACCAGCACCAGCACCAGCTACCGCTCAATCAAGTAATGTACAGACACAATGTGCTGCCACCCCTCACGAGACCATCACCGTGAGGGTGAACAACGGGGGAAGGGAGGTGCAGGTGGGAGCATGGCCTTCCCCACCAGTCCTCCACCTCCCAGACCTCAATGACCTGTCCATCACCGAACCTTCGGGATATTTCACCAAAGATTACCTCAAGCAACAAGAAGTGGCCCTCGAACACTGGAGGCAGACGCAGGGCAAGAACGACAGGTGCCCTAACTGTAGGGGAAGGAACCATGACTTCCAGAACTGCACCAGGCCCTCAGCAGCATCTTTAAAAGAAACGGAGAAGCTTCTTGGTTTCCCAGTGACAAACCAATCGAGAAAAAGGATGAAGATGGATCAAGAACCTACCATGCATGAAATCATGCAAGTAATCCATCAGCTGGTCCCTCCTCCCCAGCTGACAGGACTAGACAAATAGAGTGATGTTAAGTTTTTCCTTGTTTTTCCTTTAATAGTAGGCCTTTTCCTTTTCTTGATTTCTCTGAGTTTCGATTTACCTACAATGGTGGGGTTTTGTTTTTAGTGAACTTGATTTAAACGATTGTTAATCTGAACTTGTTTTTGTCGTAAATACTCGGGAAATCATTAGTATTTTTGATTTACTAACCCTAAATAACGTTTCGCGTTGATATTTAAATAATATTTTGTCCTTAACTAAACAACATTTCGCATTGGCATTTAAATAATATTTGTCCTTAATGTGTATCACTCAACTTTAGCTGATATTCACTTATCCAATTGTTTTTTTTACAGACTGTCATTGATTGTCCTGATTTTGAACCTTTGAACCTTGAATAATTATCTTGATTTTGAAAAAAAACTGAGTTAACCTTGCTTTTCCCACCTACTTAAAAACAAATACATCTAACCTTACTGGCAGAACTGTGTCACTACCTTTTCTAGCTATGTTCAGGCCTTTCGGAGTGTGTCAGTGACCTCTCAGACTGTGTCGAAAACAACACTAACTCTCGAAAACACTAAACTAACAGAACTGTGTCACTTCCTGTTCGATTAGAAATGGAACCTGTCTCTAGTGTGTGCTCAAACCTCAGAGACTGTGTGAAAACAAACACCAACAAAAATACTAAACCAGACGACTGTGTGCCACCTGCCGTTCTGGATCTAAGCTTGTCATCTGTGTTTTGAACCTTTCGACCAAGCACAAAAAAAAATAATGGGAGAGCAAGGCAGACCTAATCCTTAAATTTTGAAAAAATCTAACTTAACTATTTTCGAGAAAGTAAAAAGAAGATAATACTGGGCACTAGAACTTTAAACTCCTACTAACCTAGACTCACTAGATTCAAACAGGGCAAATCTCACTAACCTTCGGAACAGTCGAGTAGTCCATATAATCTTTAGAAGTCACTCGGAGCTGTCGAGTAGTTCATATAATCCTTAGAAGTCACCCCTCTTCAGAAAATTCCAATTCAATTAAATTTGTAGCAGTACTTCCACTCTATTATTCTCTCTCCCTCTCCGAAATCAATACCTAAAATAAAGATGGTGAATTAGAAATTAAGGGAAAGGGAAAAGGAAAAAGGAAAAAGGAAACTTACTGTGCACTTGGTGGGGCCCAAGTTAATGGCCCCGTAAAAATCACTTCTCCATGACTTGCTCGGCAAATTTGCTTGTGTAGCTGCATCGACAGAGATAGTCCACTTATTTTAGAAGTTGTGCTTTTGGTGGGGCCCAAGTTAACGGCCCCGTGAAAATCACTCCAAAACCCCAGTTCAATGACTATCCGGAGACCATCACCGTGAGGATGGGCGAGATCAACACCTGAAAAATAAGAAAAGATTAGTCATAGGAAAGGGCATCAAAAGGTTTCTCTCCAAAAAGGTCAAGCCCTCCAACTGAGCAAGGTAAATTGCAGGCAAGATCAATTAGGTTGTCGATAACTGTTTAATATTTCTGAGTCTTTGAAACCCCTTGGTGCCAAGAGCTGAGCAAGGCAAATTGCAGGCAAGATCAATTATAGTCGATAACTGTTTAA
>NW_026267400.1:278853-283969 GCF_000697945.3 Frankliniella occidentalis | reverse complement strand
AAGTAGTATATTGTCTCATTCACCTATAAATTTACGCTGATTATAACAGAATTACTTTGAAACCCACACACCACCATCGTGGTTTCATTTATATTTTCTTTGCAGATAATCATATTACAGATGAAGATGACCCTGGAGTTTCTTTCAATACTCCATCCCCATCCAATGTGTTCGAAGCCAATCCACTAGAAGAAGTCACTCCTACTGATGCGCAAAAGAAAAGAAAGGTACCTCCACGCAAAAACTCCAGGAAGCGAGGAAGGCATCCAAGTGAATGGGCTGGTAAGAAAGCTAAGGATGCTTTCAATGCTGGTATAGCACACACTACTCCAAAAGGTTGCAAAAAAAAAAGCCCGGGTGATGGGACCAGGATGTAAAGTTACATGCCGCATTTGTAAGAAGAGGGTGTCTCCAGAAGAAAGAGAGAGCATCTTCAAAACTTTCTGGAAGCTAGATTCTGTACACCGCAAGCGTGATTTTATTTCTAGATCAGTGTCAACCAAAAAGCCTGCTTCGTGCTCAACAATTCCTTCCCGTGCTAAAAAAACTGCGAGAAGATACTCTCTTACAGTCACTGGTGCCAGAGAAGAAAAAATTGCTGTTTGCAAGACAATGTTCATTAACACTCTAGGAATCCCAGACTGCTGGGTAGAGACTTCTCTGAAGAAATGTCAGGGGAGTGATGGTCAGTCGCCGGATAAAAGAGGCAAGCACAACAATCGTGCAAATAGAATTGCATTAACAACTCTGGCCTCTGTTAGACGACACATCAACATGTTTGCAAGAGTCCCCTCTCATTACACAAGAGAGAAGTCTAAGAGAGAGTATCTAGAACCACATATTAAAAGTGTGGAAAGAATGTATCGAATTTACACTAATTGGGCCAAGAGAGAAAACATTGAAAAGGTGGCATCTCTTTCTGTGTACTGGAAAGTGTTTAACCGAGAATTTAATCTAGGGTTTTTCATGCCACGCAAAGATCAATGTGAAGTTTGCAATAAATGGAAAAATGCCAAAAATCAAGTGGAGAGAAGAGAAATGATCAATGATTATTCAACCCATATTCAGAATAAAAAACTTGTTTACAAACTGAAGAAGGAAGATAAGGCATCTGCCAGTGAAAGTAAATGTGTTGCCTGCTTTGATCTTCAGAAAGTATTGACATGTCCTCGAAGTGAAACATCTCTTTTCTTCTATAGAAATAAATTGTCACTTTTTAACTTCACAATCTTTGACCTCAGAATTAAAGAGGGTCACTGTTATTTATGGACTGAAGTGGATGCTAAAAAAGGGTCGAATGAAATTGGGTCCAACGTATACCATTTTATTCAAACCAAAGTAGAAGAGGGTATCAAGGAATTTACCTTTTGGTCTGATGCCCCCTCTGGTCAAAATAGAAATAGGATGGTCTTCTCAATGTACATGATTGCTGCAGCTAAATGCAACATTAAAATTACGCATAGATTTTTGGAGTCAGGGCATAGTTATTCAGAGGCAGACAGCATGCATGCACGTATCGAGAATGAGTCTAACAGGAGAGAAATTTTCACTCCAGAAGAGTGGATTACACTCATCGAGGAAGCCAAACAAGACGGGAAAAAATATATCATTAACAAGCTGCTTAATGAGAATGTTTCTGATTTGCATTTTTTGGTTGACCGTCATAACTGGGAATACAATACAAATTTGGAAAAAGTATCCTGGAGCAAAGTTCGTGAAGTCGCTGTAGATTGGAAGTCACCAAATACAGTCTTTTACAGGTACGACTTCAGGGAGCCATTAAAAACTGTGCGTGTGACAATGCAAGACGGCAGTGATCTTGACTTAAAATCTTATGTAGCACCAAATGCATACCAGTCCAGGTTCCCCCTATCAGCCATGAAGAAAAGAGATATTAGGTTCTTGTGTAGTAAGCTGGCAATTCCCTCTAAGTATCACTCAACTTTTGATCAATATCTTGATGTACTATAAACTGATTACAATTTATATCCTTGACAGTACTTCACATTATTACTGTAGTTACATGTTTATTTTTGTTTTTATGATTATAACAATTGATGTTTTGCTTTGACTGTACTGTTGTGGTACTACTACAACTTGGTGTATAAACTGATTAGAATTTATCTCCAACAGTACTTCATATTACTAAAGTTACATGTTTTTTTATTATTATTATTATAGCAAATGTTGTTTTGCTTTGACTGTGCCATTGTAGTATTGACATGTGCCTTGTATTTTAATGAAAAATAATGTAACCTTTATTCTCCAGATTAAGTGCAGTAACATTGTTGCATAATTAAACATTACTCATTTTTGTCATTCTGTATTTTTTTAATTTCTGCTTTAAAAAGCCTTGAGTTAGCAAAACTGACAAACTTTTTCAAATATCTGGAGGCAGCCAGGGAGGTTGAAGAGGCTTTAGTGTAGGGTGGCCGTCGAAGCTATGAACACATCCTAGTAGGGCTCTCAATTTTACCCGAATATCCACCCACTCGGGTAGAAACTGGGCAAACAGATCTGCGGAGACACTTGCAGACAAGACAAACGCAAATCTGTCACCGCTGTCGCACCCGTCCAACGGCCCCGGACAAGCATGCCAGTGCTCTGCTGCGAATCCAGCCGGGCAGCACGCGAGGTAGGCAGCCACACTTGCACTTGGGTGTACGATTGGTTGCCTAGCTGCGGAACGACAGGGGCGCTTCTTGCCAGGACACTCGAACTCGCGTGACTTTACACGACGGTAAAGTACGTATCATACTATGGCACCTTTGCATGAGCGGTGCTGCCTGTGCTCCGCTGTTCAACAGTTCGAATCATAGGGTAATGACAGCAAACTCCAAAACTGACTGCGGTAGCAGCCGCCGCGCGCCGCAGTGAACGAGAGGGGAGGGGGAGCGGGCGCGGTTAGACCAGAGCCGAACCTACCCGAACGCGGGGCCGAGCGCCGCGAACTACGTGTCTTTCCAAGGCGAAACGGCGAACTGCGTGGGTCTCGAAACGCGCGGCTGAACTGCGTGAGTTTCGAAACCGGCGGCTGAACTGCGTGGGTCTCGAAACGCGCGGCTGAACTGCGTGAGTTTCGAAACCAGCGGCTGAACTGCGTGGGTCTCGAAACGCGCGGCTGAACTGCGTGAGTCTCGAAACGCGCGGCTGAACTGCGTGCGTTTTAGTCTAAGGTGTCGACTTGCAGGTTAAGACTTTGTTCAAAACCCTTTTCTCTTTTCGTTTCTATTTCTTGTTGACTTCTTTGTCACACTGTCCAGCCGGTACGATTCCGCAAGGAATTAACAGATGCGGAGGCGAAGTGCGCTGACTTATAAATTTTGTATTTTTAAAGTACTTTGCTTGTCATTCAAAAATTTGCCTGTAGTACTTTTTCCCCTCAGGTGAATAGCTGTGTCCTAACATTTACTGATTGTAGGCAAGGTATGAAAGGCGTACGAAGAGTTGGTAGAGTTGTGGCGAGAGAGCTTCAACGCCGTAGGGAGCAGGGTTGTTAACTTTAATTATCGAGTTAACGGCGATAAGGTTATCGCGTTAACGTTAATTTAACGTTAACGTTATCGCGTTACATTTTTAACCGGGCGTTAACGTAAGCGCACTCCGTTAATGATGTTGTTAACGCAGTAACGGCGTTAAAGTTTTATCGATTTCCCGACTTCCGTCAAAAGACAAAGACATTTAATGAAAAAACAACGTTAAGAGTACAGGAAAATAAAGCAAATCGTGCCCGCACGCTATTTTTACGCTACGCTACCGCACTCTTGGTCTCGGACTTGTTGTAAGGTTGGCTATGCCTTGAGCCAGCTTCCGGTTCCTTAGTAGTCAGTAGTAGAAGTTGGACTGTACATGTATGATTGTCCCGTGATTTAATAAAAGTATTTTCTCAATATTAAGTATGGTGTTTGTGATACTTCAACCAACTTATAACATGGCGCAGTCAGAAGAGGCTTAGAAAACCTTGAAAAACGCTTAAAAGAAGAAAATAAGAAAGTTACTGTTAACAAGAAGTTACAAAGGTGAGGTAACCTCACTACGGCAGCATGGCGTCCGCATTGCCATTGAACAGGCCAGGCCCGTTAAGTCTGACAGGCAACATGTCAGTCAATTGGAAAATATTCAAAAAAGATTACGACGATTTCATCTTGGCCAGCAAAATGTCGAAGGACCCTGCAGCAGTCAAAGCAGCTGTCATGAGGAACTTTATGGGGCCGGACGCCAAAGAACTGCTGGAAACCCTTGACATACCCACCACGAAGCAAGTTGCAAATGCAGCTGGAGTGTTGGAAGAAAAAAATGTTGATGAATATGAAGGAATAGTGCTCGCCATGGAAGCCTACTCCCGACCAAGACTAAATGATGCATTTGAAAGAAGAAAATTCAACTTAAGGAAGCAGAAAGAAAATGAACCCTTTGAAACATGGTACAAGGATCTCAAGATACTTATACGTACTTGTGGGTATGAGTGTGACACATGCAAGATTAAAGATTCACTAATGAGGGACCGCATCATGCTTGGAACAAACAGTGAGAAGTTGAAAGAAGAGTTGTTTAATATCACTGATGTTAACTTAGAAAAGGTACTTAAAAAATGCCGTGAAACAGAGAGTAGCAAAGAACAATTTCTAGAAGTCACCAAGGACAATCCAAGCTCAGCATCCCAAGTGGATAGTATCCAGACGGGGCAACGAGGAGGATTCAACAACCGAGGCTTTCGAGGAAGGGGTGGCCGGGGAAGAGGTCAAGCCTACAACGGCCATCCCAACAACAGGACTTCCACCCCGAAGCACCCCAACAACGATGTAGGAAAATTCAAGAGCAGTGGCAACAACCCAAAGAGCACATATGACTGTTACAGGTGTGGAACTAACCACGAACAAAAAAAATGTCCAGCTTATGGGGACAGGTGTGCATTGTGCAACGTGTATAATCACTGGGCTATTGGCTGCAAGACTAGGCCAGTAAGTTCAGTGGAACAGAACATTCCTGTAAACCCAAACAATGAACAACATCAAGATACTAATTCTTGTGAGTATTTGTACGTAGACTGTGATTTCGCTTGCCCCTAATGCAAAACACGCACGAAGCTCAGCCGCTGGCGAAAGCACGCACGGCG
>NW_026267400.1:274162-278803 GCF_000697945.3 Frankliniella occidentalis | reverse complement strand
CAATAACAATAATAATGCTAAAATTGATTGAATAATGGACCTGGTTTGGGCTTAATTTCCTTTTCCTTGGTGTCAGGTTCTCCTTTGGAATGGTAGGGATTGAGTTTCTTTTATTCATCTTATCCTTTGGACGGGAATTTTCCTTTCCTGCTGGGGTAAATCGATCCACTTTCTCATTGGATCCCCCACAGCAAGTGGATTGAGAGTAAAGAGAACCTGAAAGAGACAAATGCACTGTAACTTCTGTATGTACTTTGCTTTGTAACGTGATCTGATTACCGGTTACCTGATTTGTAATGCAAGTCAATATTTTAAAAAAAAAATCTGTTATATACTGCTTATAGTGCATGACTCCGTTATTCTTAGCTTTGCCACTAGCTCCACCCATATGTAGTCATCAGCTGTTCACGCACTGCAAATAATCTGCCTGTTGTTAAACCTGTACGCTTTTGCAAAGCTGTCATCATCTCACTATCTTGTTTAATCTAAATGTCTCTAACCTCCTCTCCTTATGCATGTTATAACAAGATGTACAGATAAATGTTTCTTTCAGGACCTTGAGTTAAATTAGTACAGACAACTGATTTATATTGCTATTTTCTTTTTTCAGCGTTTGACTCCTGGCTAAGAGGAGGCCTTAGCCATTGGTTCATTCCATATTTGTTGCATTGCATTCAATCTCTGAGTGCCCCCAGTTTTACCAGGAGGAATGAAGATAATCCTGAGAATTAATTAGAAAAGTTTTCTGTTAACTTCTCTTACAGGAATTGAAACATTTAAAATGATTTGACAATACTCTATTGCTCTACTCAGATAAGTTATTATGGTTTCCCTTCAGCATAGTGAATTTTACTTTGTTAATGGAAATTCTACAACTTAGTGATTTTTTATCCTTTCTCTTCTTTTTTTGCCGTGTCAGATATTGGGAGGTGACCAAATATGCGACATATCAAGCCCAGCCAGAAATGAAAAGTTGACTCAACGTTGAATCAACGTTGATAGTTGATAGTTCGTTGAAATTTGGACTATTATTGGTTGATTCAACTTTTCGACGTTGATTCAACGTTGAGTCAACTTTCCATTCTGGCTGGGAAAGCTAGTAAGATATGAAAGTGAAGTAAAACTTCTTTTTCTACATTTTGTTCATTTTTATATTTTTAATTTGAGGTAAGTAGGATTGTTTTTAGTCATTTTATTGAAAAATAGTAAGCATGGTTTTTGTAGTTGGAATGTATGTACAAAATACCTTTACATGAAATTGTGTGTCTACATAGTATTTTGAGAATAGTGAATTAAACTGTGCATTGGTGAAGCAGCTTTACATGCCGTTTATTTAAAGCAGCTATTCACCCATTAAAGCAAAGCAAGAACTTTTCTCTTTTTCATTCATTTTTGCAGTGGTAAAAAAACATGAGCCTCAGGTCAAAGTAAAACACAGTACACAAAATTTCTATTTTATTGTTTATTGGAAGTCCTGTAATAAAGGCAGATCCACAATAGTCACATCACATCACACATCACTTTACATTTAACATATCATCCTTCTTGGAAATGTTTAAACTGATGTGATGTCATGTGATGTGACCATTTGTGGACCCACCTTAAGCTATTAATAAGCTTATTAAATTTGTTTCCCTAGTTTTTGTACCTTTTATCTAATGATTGTTAGCATTTCTGTATATATGAATATGTGTAATGTTTTATAGTACTCTGGTACCTCCAGTGCTTAAGCACTTTGGCACTTGTAAATCTTAGTTTCCAACATAAATATTTTCCATCTAGCTTTTGAAAATTTCTACTTTTTTGAAAAGCTTTTATATGTGGTGTTATTTTTTGTAAAATGTTCTGTAAAATTATTGTAGGGCTTGTTCCCAGCCAGAAATGAAAATTTCTTCGACGTCGATTCGATGTCGATTCGACCTCGACACCTCGATTTGAGTGCCAAAATTGCGTTTTTTGAGCAACGTCGACGTCGATTCGACGTCGATCGAATTTCATTTCTGGCTGGGTGTTACTTTAAAATGTTGCACACTTGCATATTACTTCCCTTTCCCCGGTTTGACTGTCATGCCCTTTTCATAGCTAGAATGCTGATGTTATTATTTATTACCTACTTGCAGAATGTGGTACAATTGGGCCCAACTGCAGGTCAACAGATGCTGATGCTGAGGCAGAAGTATCTGGCCCAGTCGTGTCTCCAACAAAAGTTGTAACCACAGCAGATGAAGTCGAAAGCACCCCGACAATGTGAGTATGACAATTAACTTAGTTTGAGAGTTGATTTACCTCTGCCGTCACTTTTGGGTGATCATGTTGCCCTGCTGAAAATAACCAAAAAGAACTACTTTGCCAAACAAAATAAAATTAGCTTCCTAAATTTTTATTTAATATCTTTGATTGACTTGTTTAGTGGGTATTAAGGGCGGCTTCAGATTAAGATAGGAAATAGATGAGTTTTGTTTTTTGGGGGCTTTCTTGGGCAGCTTCTACCTCTATAAGTGGATCCCAAATGATGATGGTGGGTATACCACCATCATCGGTGAGGAAAAATGTGAGGTGGCAGACTTCGAGATAGTGCGGCCACTCTTTAGGTATCTATGTTTATAACTAGAAAAATTGACTTGGTAATTGTTATTAAAGTGGGAAGGGGCAGGGAAGTACATACGAGATTTTCAATGTGCTTTTTTGAATTTTATCTTTTTCAGTATGTGTCAAGGAGAGGAAGACGGGGCAATTGCAGGGTACACCACCCAGCCCATTATTCTGGTGTCTCAAGATATTCGTAAGTTCTCCTCATTGCATTTTCATTCTCTCCGAAACTTCATTACTTCAGAGACTGTGCAACTTTGCAAATGAATGTCTTCAACAGTTCATTGCTCATTCTGCCCAGTTGCTTGGTGCTCATTTTGTAGTGTATAATGTTCATAATTTAATTCATCTTCATAGTGAGTGCTTAAATGGTGGTACTTTAAATAACTTTAGTGCCTACAAATTTGAAAATTATTTAGGAGTTATAAAGCGGTACTTGCTCTCTACCTATAAACCACTTGCACAAATTTATAATAGAGATCTTGAAAGAAATGGAAGATTGATACAAAAACTAAGATCAACAGCTGTTCCAGATGGTGAAGTTGTGCTAACTGGTGCTCACGATGACTGGGAGGAGGCAGGAGAGCAGTATACTCGCTTGCAGACCAAACATTTTATGTTGTGCACCACTCGACAGGCAGACTGCTGCTTTTTTACCACTGCTGGGGAAGTTGTTTTGTTAACAAATATTGTGCATGATCCGCCAAATGCAATAACTCTGGTGGGCCACAGATACACTGTGTTAGATAACTTTTTTTGAAGAACCCATTCATTCCAGAGAGTTGGGAATCTTTAGAGTATCTCGAATTGCCAATGAACCGCGGCGTTGGAATTTACATGATCTGAAAAAAAAGTGTTGTCTTCTTCCAATAGATCAACACTACTCTTTGTGCATCCCTTTATTACATATGTAGATTCAGTAAGTCTTGTATAAGTTCAAGTCTTCTGGTCAGTTTAGTTTTGTTTTCTAATTACTTTTCCTTATCTGTTTCAGTATTCAGTTGTTGAGTATGAAAATGCGAGACTACGACTGGGCGAGATGAAAAAATTCGGAACTGTTCAGCACACAGCTAGAGAGACTATAAGGAGAGAGGCGACAACCACCGGGCGCGCTGCTGCGCTGTGATTGGCCTGCTCGCTGTCGAAGCGGGAGGCAAAAGAATCCTGCATATTTGTGAAGAAAGCATGCAATTTTGCACAGTGGTACTATGGGTTGTATCCAGCGACATACGAGCTACAACCTAAAAGGCTTCTGGAGAGCAGGGCAGCGAGATAACCGGATGGCGAACGAGCGAGCAAACGGCACGAGCGAGCGAGCAGAGAACACGAGCGAGCGAGGAGCGAGCGAACCCGCGGACTAACTAACGAGCGAGCGAGCGAACAAAGAAAGCGAGCGAACTAACGAGCGAGCGGCGAGCAGCGGCGAGCGAGCGAGAAAGGCGCGCGAAACAAGATTCATCGTATTAAACGTAAGTATAACGAGGGATTTCCTTGATAATTGCTTGATACGCCACTCACAGTGTTCTGTGTTGTTTGTTTACCATTGTACCGTAAGTACATTCACTAAGAATCGTCTGGTGCTAATCTTATGCCCAAAGCTAACAAACGCACTGATGGTCCTAACCTGTCCCCGTTGCCAAGTATTGGTCTTTTTCTTTGAGTTTTCAAGGTGTTCTAACAGTTTTTTTTTTCAGTAACATCACCTCTTTCCCAATGTCGAATAGTGGTCGCCCGGTTGGTTATCAAATTTCATCTTGGTGCTCCATCTCTTCAGCATATTCTGAAACTTGTTTCCCTGTCCCTGGATCCTTAACCGCTCCTGTGAATATTATTGTTCCTTGCTTTGCAAGCATTATGCTCAACTTAACTTGTCTTTCTTTCAGAAATTCCAATCGTTTTTAGCCCGCCCTTCTGCTTTGAAAAAGCTATCCAGCGGGCTTATGCAAACGACCTCGTGTCTGTCTGTCTGTGTGTCTGTCTGTCTGTTCCACTAGAAGGAGATGTGCTAGAGACTTCAAATTTTCAGGGTATCTTAAGGTTCACTCCTAGAAA
>NW_026267400.1:264095-268613 GCF_000697945.3 Frankliniella occidentalis | reverse complement strand
TTAAAGCTTTAATTGCAGACAGGCATTAGTACAATTTGGAGGATACTTTACTCTGGTGGAAGGGGCATTCCCTTGCTAAATGCGTATGCCTTTGCAAATAACATTATAGCTTGTGCCTGTGACTCCTCAGCTGTTGCCTGTCGCTCCTGCCTGTCAATCTTTCTCTTTATTCCTGGATGACGAGTCCGTCCCCTATGTTGAGGAGGGCGAACCTGTCAAAATACCCAATTAACACTAAGTGGTATGAATATGTGAGTTGATAATCATTAGTACCAAATGGAAAGTACCTGTTTGCTGACACTGACACCAGCACTCATTGTAATTTCTGGATTGGCATCCACATCATATTGCTTTATTTGGTGCATCACCTCCATAACGGCTCTGGTGCCCTCATTTTTAACTAATTGCAGTAGTCCTGCACTCCCAGTACTGGTTGCATCATCACAGAGACTCCGATACTCCGAACTGAGTGAGTTGTATTTCGATTGGCAAGCCTGCCATTTGTGCACGTACTTTTTATCAAGCAATTTCTGGCTGATCATTCGCCAGAAGTCAGTCTTCCCCAAGGCATTATTGTAATCCTCTTTGTGATCGAGGAACAACTGCACTAGGGCTAGTTCTGAGTTGATTGTCCAAGATGATGCTGAAAATTAAGATGTTTTATTCATGACTCTGAAAGTGAACATGTGACCATTACATGAAGTAGGAGTACTTACCCTCAGAGAAATGTGCAAGATCATCAAGGAATAAGTCATCTGAAGTGACTGAAGTTACTGAACAGTCCTCATCATTTTTTTTCCATTCAAAGAAGGTCCCCTTGAGAGAGTCCTTACTTGCATTGTTGAAAATTACATTATGTACATTATAGAGAGGATGATTAGTCTTTCCAGACTTACAATTTCGTCTAAACTGCTCCCGAAGTGCGGCTTTTCTTTTACGCATGTCAATGATGTTAGTAGAGACTCCCATGCTAGACATTACTGGGAGAATAGTTTCCAGGAAAGTGTCATGGCTTCCTCCAGCAGGGATATCATCCCTGAAGCGGGCCATGACTTTAAGGAATATATTAGTACCTTCAGTACCAAAGATGTCAACCTTTTCATTGTTTTCCTCAATGAATACATCTAGATATGGATTTAAAAGTAAGGAAATATAGTATACATTCAAAAAGCTTGGAAATCATACAATATAATAACATTAAAGTACACACCATTAGACTCATTTAAGACACTACTTTTGGTGCTCATGCTGGTACCAATTTTTTTAAATGACAACAATTTCTTCTCATAAATAATATTATCCAAATGAACAGCTAGGTTTGCCTCTTCTGAGGTTGAGAACTGTGGCCAACAAGGAAGATGTATTATGTACTTTTGCTATGGAGGGATCATTGAAATGTGTAAGTCAATACAATACCTTCACAATGACATTTTCCTTCAAGGCATCATATAGGAGGTGGTTAAAACAAGGTTCACCCTCTGTTGCAAACCCTGCTTTTTCCATGGCCTTTTGAATACAATCTCCAAATGTTTTCTGAAAAGTAAGGCAAAATAAGGACTATGAGAGTTAGCTATTTCACAGAGGTACAGTGAAAATGCACAGTCTACAAACCTGATTATATGTTTGTGAAACATTGTTCACTTGCACATGGCAGCTGTATTTTAATTCTTCATGCAAAGTGAGGTCATCACCCTCCAAATCATGGTCAATGGTAATGGAAAGTTCTTCTGCAGTTTGCTCATACTTCATTAACTTCAAATTGTGCCCATCAAAAAGGAATTTCTCCAACAGAATAAGGTGATTTACACACTGACCATTGATGAACTGGTGTAACAGTTAGAAAGATTGAAGGAATATTGTTTAGCTAGGTGTAAAACCATAGGAGCTCGCATCATTACCTGTACAACTACTGTATCCCAGCTGGAGACTGATGATACATGTAGTGCTGCCTCCTCTCCTTTAGGCACAACACCTGCCTCCCAGCAAATTTCATTCAAAGAAAATTTAAGGAATGCCTCCATCTCCTGTAAGAACAATTACAATTTGACATGAGAAAGTAAATGCTTAAGCAAAAGTCCTGAGACAAATAACTACTTAGCACAACATACTTCATCAAAATTGGAGGGAATACCAGAAACAGTAATTCTCAACTCTTCAGTAGAATTTTGATTGAAGGGCTCCACTGTTATCTGTTGGCCCCTATACTTAAATCCTATCTTGTCTTTGATAATGTGGTCACTGACCTGCACATTAGCAAACTGCAACATGCAAATACACATTATGGGTTGTCCGTGTACCATTTGACCAAACATAAACAAATGACATTATCGACGTGTCCCTGGAGCAAAGGCGGATCTGCGCGCGACCGATGAACAAGGGCGCATCTGTTTCGGTGCCGCCGAAGAAGGACGCATCTGTTTTCCGTGAGATTCGCGTAGGTGAACTTTGGACGCTCCTCACACCTCAGAGGTTTGTCCTATATATTTGGACGTTAGCTCATATTAATCCTTGATTCTTCATTAGTATGTACCGTAAGTTTTGCTGCTGTGTTACTTCTCTACGTTAAACGGGAAACATTTAAAGTTCCCCCTAGCGAATCTCGCCAAAAGCAGATGCGCCCTTCTTCGGCGGCACCGAAACAGATGCGCCCTTGTTCATCGGTCGCGCGCAGATCCGCCTTTGCTCCAGGGACACGTCGTTATGATAGATCAACAAATGTATAACACGATACCTCAAAAGTCACGAAGTCCACATCTGTACTGACGGACAGAATGCTGTCAGAGTACTTCTTTGCCAACCCTGCATCCCACAGCTTTTTATTGAATAAATGCTTCAGTGCTTTCTGAAATAAGTTACATGAAACTATGACACCATGCGGGAGAAATACAAGCATTACAATGCCAGACACAAAATGACAACTACTCACCAAATCAAATGTTGAGGGCAGGCCAGAGACTTTAATCTTGCTAGCCGCAGCCACCTAGGAATCAAAAGACAAATTTTAAGAGGGATACATCATGGAAATAGACCAGAGGACAAAATGATTTCCCCTTACTTACACTGATAGATGTTTCCACTGAAGCAGTTGCAACATGGGAGTTGTCAGGGCAAACAAAAGAACCACCAGGAGACTTTTCTAATGAATCAACATAATCATCTAGGAAATGTCGACCTTTATCTGGACCAACACCTTTAGCTTTCTGGTTTTCCATTTCAGAGTCAGAAGTGCCATTGAAATTAACACAAGAACCACTGTGACTAGGCTCTTCTGAACCAGCATCATTGTGAGTGAAAGAAGGACTGTCTTCTGAACCATTACCTCCACCATGCTGAATTTCCGGCTCACCAGCAGAGTCAGAAGCAGTCTCTTCTATTACAGGAACATGTTCTTCTGAGGTGACAGAAGCACCTGTGACAGTAGGCTCTTTAATCAGAGGAACAAGACCTTCATCTGAACCATCACCGTCATTATTATCGTGTTCAGTATCTGTCTCAATATACTCCACGTCAGACTCTTCAGGCAAGTAGGTCAACTGTAACAAAAGAAAGGAAGTAACAAATAAGAACAATTTATTTAAAAGCATTAGCCAAGGAAATCTAGAAAAGAGAAGCACTATGTACCTCATCATAACAATCAGAATCATCATCATCTTGGTTGTTAATAACATGAGTTGCGTCTTCTTCCAGACTTTTCGCACTAAGAGTATGATTTTGGAATCTGGAAGTCTTTGTTTCAAGCACTTCCACAAACCTTGAAGCAATCTCTTTGGACGACACCTGAACCAAAATGATCATTAGCATGCAATGTTAAAAACCACAACTCACATAGGGTAATATAGGGTCAATTATATTACTTCAATAACAACTTTGTTATTTTTGGGATCATGTGCTTTAAATCGAAACGCGTCAGCTTCAGAGCATATGTTGTTTCGGGTTGCAAACTTGCGGATGTGGGTCATAAATGTCCTCTGTAACCAAAAAAGAGCTGTTCTGTAATACAAAATTTTACAGGCGATATAAAGTTATGCATGTCTAGCTTGTTACCTCCATGAAGAGCTGGGGAACATTGAGTATTTCAATGAAATAACTGTCATTGCTAAGGATATCGGGAAATAAAGCTTTAGAGCAAGAAGCAGGCGTAGAAGATATGAGGGCGGAAGTTTCTTTGAAAGCATCGGGTGTTTTAATGTTGCATAAAATCTTTGGCTGGGGGGAGCGCAGTTCATCAGCAGAACCCAGACCAACAGGGGACGCACAATCTATGGTGAAAGGAAGGGAAATCAAAACAAATATGAAGAAATATTGACCACCTGCTTTCACTCAATAGGGAATGACGTACCTAAATTTGGCACTGCTTCGGATTCTGTACGTAGGTTAGGATGAGGTTCATGAACACTTTTAGCTCTTTCTTGCGCCACAAGAGCATCATCCAGCACCTTGACCGCAAAAGCATGATCTACAAATTCGAAACAGCAGTTTAACCCGTTTAAAAATGTTTTGCCCCGAGAAGTGGACGAA
>NW_026267400.1:259371-264045 GCF_000697945.3 Frankliniella occidentalis | reverse complement strand
GCCCAGGGCGTAAGTGGCCGAGACTTTCCGAAAAAGTGTCCCGCCATCTTTTGATATGTTGTTCCCCAGGCCCAATTACGCATTTCTGGATGGTTAATTTTTAGCACATTTTCTAGAAAAAATTAAAAATTTTGACTAAGTTTTTTTTTCTGGCCAACTTATTTTCTGGCCAACTTCAGGCAGGTCCGTTCTTTAAGCCACCGAATAAGCTTTTAATCGATGCCATAAGATATCCCGATCACAATTCACACACATTCACAGTGAATATTCACTGGTATTCAGTGATATTCACTGGTATTCAGTGATATTCACTGGTATTCAGTGATATTCACTGGTATTCAGTGACATTGAAAATTTGAATATATTCACAGTTCACCAAATTTCCAAGTTGGTTCCCCCTCGGTACTACCCCTAACTGTCAAACCTTTAACTGAAATTTCCACATTTTTCACACTAAGGAGGTCTGGAAAAGTCTGCGAACTTCAGTTGAGAATGTGTAGGACGCACTGAGAAAGTCCCCGGTGCTAAACGCGACGATTTTCAAAAACTACCCCTAGGGTAGGGGTGACCACCCCTGTGACACTTACGCCCCTCAGGGGGGAGTGTTGGTAAATCTGCTTTACAGCAGCTTAGGGCACCTGTGATCAAAATTGGAACGCGGTAGGACTTTTCGTTTTCGCGCAGCAGCCAAAAATGTGAGAATTTGCTCAAAACCATCCCCTAAGTTTACGACCCTGTAGCGACAAAGCGGGGTGGAATCCGACGGTCGCCACCGCGGTCACAGAAGGTACCGAGAGCCAAGCCTCTGGCAACACTCAGTCAGGCCGCCGGGCCTGTTAAAAAAAGGTACAAATTGTACTGTTAGAGATAACATGGATGAGGTTGCCCAGTTAAGACGGATCCGTGCGGATCCGTGCGGACGCACACGGATTGTGCGGACCTTTGCGGACGCGCGTTTTAAAACGCATTGACAGGTCTAAAAATGGTTGCGTGTGTGTTGACTAACATATATTTGGAAAAAGGAACATTGTTCTACAAAAAAGAATGTCACTTTTTAGCCATATGTTGATAAAGTACTGTAAAACCTCCAGCGAATAAAATGGCTTAAAAGTGGCATAATTTGCACGTGCGTCCGTCAAGTTCTGCACAATCCGTGTGCGTCCGCACGGATCCGCACGGATCCGTCTTCACTGGACAACCTGATGATATGAAGAAATGGATACATATTTTCATGACATATGCATGCCTCAAAAATGAAACTTATATGGTGCCCAAATGTTAAGCCACCACTGATGTTGTTTTCCAATCCCCATTCAAAATAATATTCCCTGAAAAAACCTTCATGTTGTGGCATAAATTGTTGGCTGCACAATAAGAGACTACCAATAATTCGGAAAGACAAAGGTACGTCATACAAGTAGAAATATTTTGGTAAAACTACACGAGTACTACATCCACTTTAACTTCAGAAACCCTCATTTGAGAAGCATGACTCAAAATAAGTCCACAAGGAGATAAACAACTCCTAGGAACTCTTATGGAGGCGCTGAGGATCAGTGTGGAATAACTAGCTGCAGCTGCAGGTTTCGTGGTCTGGATCAGAGAGAGGGTTTATTGGTCCCAGTCAGGTATACATATAGACAGTGAACTGCGAATAGACAGTCAGTAGATGCAGTACAGTACACACAGGTTGCCAACATCAGAACACGCCCCCATAATCTAAATCGTTACTTGATAACAAACAGATCAAGCACACAAAAGGCGGGCAAAAATAGCAGCACAAGTTACACAAAAATACCACAAGGTAACGATGCTGATTAGCAGAGGGCAACAAAATACAAATTGCGACTGGGCCAATAAGGTACAAAATGCAAAACATTATTAAGACAAAATCACAACAAATAATGCATGAAGCTAAAAACTAAATTACAAGTAAAAGCTTAAGAAGCTCTTCATTTAAAAGGAATTGGTAGTATTTCAATAGTTGTCCTTTAGTTGGACGATCATCATCCGAGGAAAGGGGTCTGGCACAGGAGCTGCCCAAAATCGGGCACTCTGTTTTAAATCCTGAGCAGGTGGCCATTATAGTAAATCTTACAAACTAATAAAACAAAATATTACTTCAACCAAACCTTTGGTTTTAAAAGGAACGTAAATAGGAAGGAAAGAAAAAAAATAATAGGATAAATGTAAAGATAAATAAAAAAAAAACTGTTTAATGAGGTGGATCTGAAAAGAGCCGTTTAGTGTTAAATGAGGTGGCTCTGAAAAGAGCCGTTTGAAGGTAGGTCCTGAAAAGGTCCTTGAGGCACGCAGTAGGGGCACAGCCAACGCAGTCGCAACACAGCCGACAGACGGTAATCCGGCTGATAGGTAATCCGGCAGGTGTAATCCGAGGAAATTCGAAGTAATCCGAGGGTAATTCAGGGGGTAATCCTAGCACATCTTAGGGTAATCCAGCGTAATCCTAGAGAAAAAGTAACGTTATCAGGAGGATACTCTAGGGGTAATCCGGGTAATCACATATAACCATGATATTACATCGATTTTACTCACTTACAAAATGCTTAACTCGTTAATTCCGGTGTCCTCCTGGTTATTCCGGTTGAGGTACTACTTGCGGTGTTCAAAGTCACTACATACTTCACTTTTAGAGGGCACAAGACGATTTCATTAGACACTTTTTCCTCCCCGACCTGTATTTTGGGAGATACAGACGCTATTTCCGGTTGAAGCTTTGCCCTCCCAGAATTTTCTCCCGCGCTGCCGGATGTGTTTTGACGAGACGAAACGATTTCACCAAGCCCTGGGGGCCAAAAAGTGTCGTTTTGGCCTTACAGACCCAACTTTGACCCCTCCAGGGAAGTCCAAAGGTCACCGTTAGGGTCAAATCGACCTTGCAGCTAGTCTTAGGATATGTTGAAGTATTTTTTTCCGGGGTCACTTTTTTGATCCCAGATTTTCACTCCACCCTAGTCGGGATGTCTAATCCTGTCGGATGAGCGTGGTCGGAATGTTGTCGGAAGTCGGGGTCGGAATGTTGTCGGTAGTCGGTGTCGGAAGTCGGGGTCGGAATGCTGTCGGTAGTCGGAAGTCGGTGTCGGAAGGTCTACTGTCGGATCGGCCCTGGTCGGAATGAAGTCGGGAACGGGATGTCGGAGAGGTCTCGGGGCCTCGTAAAAGCCTAAGAAGTAATTTTTATCAAAATTGCAGGTTTATTGCACAACTGCGACTGATTAAAATAACAATTTCAGAATAAATTAAACATAATTAAAAACATAGTCATGTTGCTGACTAATAGCAAAGCAATGATAAGTATTAAAGTATAAATAAAAGTAAAATTGCTCAGTTTTTTTTAAACCTTGGTTAAGATAACAGTATTTAAGAAAGTAAACATTCAAACATAGTCAAATTTGCTGACTAGCATATCAATGATAAAATTATACATGAAAGTAACATTACAATCACAAAAAATAATGATAGTGGATATTCGCACAACGTTGTGCGAATAGGGGACTTGGCTTATACGCACAATTTGTGCTAGAGATGGCCAATCGAACCAAACATATCGATAAAATGCATATCGATATTGAAAAACTATCGATATTGACAAATATCGATACTTTTCCCCTATCCTTTTCTTAAGAACCAGCTGGCTATCGATACTAAATTATCGATATATTGGGTTAGAGGTATCGATAGTGGAAAATATCGATACTGTATCGGCCATCTCTAATTTGTGCAGTCAGACACCAAACCGCTATTCGCACAAATCTATATAAATCAATTTGTGCGATCATCGCCGCCAATCCTTTTGGCACAATTTGTGCAAATACAAGTCTGCTTGCTATTCGCACAAACTATTACAATAAGAGCAAGGGATGTTGGATGAATATTTTCTATTTTGCCACTAGTACTGTGTACAACTGTCCTACATCATGAAGTACGAACCTTTGTAGCACCAAACCTTTCAAGAACATTCCCAGAATGTTACTTAGGTTCCTTGAATGTGTAGCGAACATTCTTCGAGTGATTTGTGCTACCAGGGAAGTTCCCAGAGTCAATGCTGGTACATTTATTAAATCTTTAAGTGATACGAGTGATACACTGGCACAGCTGTGATGTAGGTAAATTCAAACGGAATAACAAATCAACAGGTTCAAATTCTGATTGTAAATCATAGGATCTTCTGAGGCGGACTGGCAACATTCTTTGCCTTTTAGGCCTTTGGCCATCCTGCTTAAAAAAATTAAAAGTAAATAAAAGAGAAATCTGATATATCTCAAGTACTTACATAACATTGAAAGGAAAATTCAACTTACAGGTACATTGTTATTAAGTTCTTCCAAAACATCTGAGCAAAGAAAGTAAATCAAAGACGATTAGATTAAAATTTTAACCAGTAACTGAAGTGCAACATAAATGAGGAAAGAACTCACCCTTCAAGGCTTGGTCTTCTTCTGAGAAAACAGCGGCTTGGTCTTCTCCTGAGAAAACAGCGGCTTGGTCTTGAACTACTGGCAAAACAGAAGAATAATACATTTAGAAAAAAGTTAAAATTCCAAGTGTGGGGTCCTTAAGATCAGAACCTTAAGAAAGAAGAATTGTTACCTTTTCTTTTGCGTAGGGTAACATTAACAGAATAGTGGTGTGGTTGATGAATGATTTTTTTTT
>NW_026267400.1:257509-259321 GCF_000697945.3 Frankliniella occidentalis | reverse complement strand
TTATGTGAAAAAAAAAGAAATTCATGCTGTACCTCTCCTTTTATTTGGCTACTTTTCAAGTTCCTCTGCTTTTTTTTTCAGTAAGTGAAATGTTGCTGGCTGAAACCCATACGCTCCTCTGTACTTTTTCAGGTACCCTGTAATTGTTGTGATGGATGGCATAGGCAGAATCTCATGATCTATGATATGCTTGTACAGCGCAGGGCTCTTTATCCTTATCAGCATACACTCATACACCCATTGAATTGTGTATCGCCTTCCACAAGGAGACTTTCTTCTTGCTGCTTCAAAGCAAGCCCTCACTGCTTCTTGCTGGGCAGGGGGCAGATCTTTTATAGCCTCATCAATGACTTATTTTTAGCACTGCACTTAAGCAGTATTTGCTTGATCTCTTCCTTGTACTTGTTGATCTGTAAATGTTTTAAATAACAAATTACTTCCAAAGACAAATGTACACAAAATTATTTTTTTAAATTGTCATAGTACTATATTTTTTTATCTTTGCTTTAAGTTTTTTATTTGATCGTTTTAATGCTTGTTTCTGCTGTTTGTGTTTTAACCGTTTCTCCTCTAATTTTTGCTTCCTTCGGTCTCTTCTTGCTTGCTTTGCTCGTAGCCTCCCTAATTCCTTATGACAAAAGGAGCACCTCTTCCCTTTTGGGACTGCTGGACCATTACATGCCTCACTATAAGGGTGTTCTTCTAAGCCAGTTCCTTCGCAGACCTTCATCATATCAATGCAGTTCAGTATCTTCTGTGCTTCTTGCAGATTGTTTATGGGTGATGTATAATTCCCTTGAAATTTAATTTTACCTCTAAATACAATTTCTGAAGGGCATTTATGTTTAAATTTAATTTTTTTGTCTATTTGAGTAGTATGTGGATTTAAGTATGCCACAACTTGCATATCATCATGCAATACCTTGCAGAAAATCCAGTCAGGGGGTAGAACCAGTGATGTTTTAGAGGTATGAATCCACCCAGTTTTTGCTGGTGGATCAAGTGGCTTGTCATTGTCATCTTTTTGAATTTCTGCTGTAGTGTCTTCCAAGATTGGATGCTCACTTAATTCAGGAACCGCTTCATGTAAGTTGACGTTGACAGTTTCCTTTTTTGTTTTTTGCATGGGGACAAAATTCTCTCTCTTTGGTGGTGCCTTTCTCTGACAACATGTCTGGGAGGGCCGCAGGGGCGACATGAACATGATGAACTTTACCACAGCGGTGGCCCCTGGGCGCGCGTCGCGTCGAA
Source organism: Frankliniella occidentalis (assembly GCF_000697945.3). NCBI lineage: Eukaryota > Metazoa > Arthropoda > Insecta > Thysanoptera > Thripidae > Frankliniella > Frankliniella occidentalis. The sequence goes on along the minus strand of NW_026267400.1, from coordinate 258,070 downwards.
GCTCGAAGAGTCGCGTCAGTGTCAGTCAAGTGTCGGTCAGTGCGTTAGTCATGAGGCGAGGGAGTAAGCGGGGTGGGGGCAAGAGCTCTCCAGTATGGGAGCACTTCCAAAAAACCGGGAAAGACATTGCCGTCTGCAATCATTGTACGGGGAAAAAGGCGGAAGTTCCCCATAAAAACTCAAACACCACAAACTTGAGGAACCATTTGAGAAACCATCATTTCCCCATTTATCTGACAATGACTCAAGAAGCCAGCGGCAGCGTTGACGACACTGAAGACGAACACGAACAAAGCGTTGAAGAAGAGGGTCTTCTCGCTGACGTCGAGGTGCGATCCCCCGCCTCGAGCTCACCATCACCATCCTCCGCTTCTGTCGCTGGTGACACGTCTAGTGCTAATGCTAATCCAAGTACAAGTGCGCCGTTTTCACCGCCAGTCTCTCCCGCACCCAGAGGGTAATTATATTTTTATCACAATTTAAGTAGTACTTCACTTCGTTCGTGGACCGAAAGGGGAGTGGGCGGTTTTACCTCCGGCTTGCCCGAGGAAAAAGAGGGGG
>NW_026267400.1:255545-257459 GCF_000697945.3 Frankliniella occidentalis | reverse complement strand
ATTATTGTAATCCTCTTTGTGATCGAGGAACAACTGCACTAAGGCTAGTTCTGAGTTGATTGTCCAAGATGATGCTGAAAATTAAGATGTTTTATTCATGACTCTGAAAATGAACATGAAGTAGAAGTACTTACCCTTAGAAAACTGTGCAAGATCAGCAAGGAATAAGTCATCTGAAGTGACTGAAGTTACTGAACAGTCCTCATCATTTTTTTTCCATTCAAAGAAGGTCCCCTTGAGAGAGTCCTTACTTGCATTGTTGAAAATTACATTAGGTACATTATAGAGAGGGTGATTAGTCTTTCCAGACTTACAATTTCGTCTAAACTGCTCCCGAGGTGCGGTTTTTCTTTTACGCATGTCAATGATGTTAGTAGAGACTCCCATGCTAGACATTACTGGAAGAATAGTTTCCAGGAAAGTGTCATGGCTTCCTCCAGCAGGGATATCATCCCTGAAGCGGGCCATGACTTTAAGGAATATATTGGTACCTTCAGTACCAAAGATGTCAACCTTTTCATTGTTTTCCTCAATGAATACATCTAGATATGGATTTAAAAGTAAGGAAATATAGTATACATTCAAAAAGCTTGGAAATCATACAATATAATAACATTAAAGTACACACCATTAGACTCATTTAAGACACTACTTTTGGTGCTCATGCTGGTACCATTTTTTTTAAAATGACAACAATTTCTTCTCATAAATAATATTATCCAAATGAACAGCTAGGTTTGCCTCTTCTGAGGTTGAGAACTGTGGTAAACAAGGAAGATGTATTATGAACTTTTGCTATGGAGGGATCATTGAAATGTGTAAGTCAATACAATACCTTCACAATGACATTTTCATTCAAGGCATCATATAGGAGGTGGTTAAAACAAAGTTCACCCACTGTTGCAAACCCTGCTTTTTCCATGGCCTTTTGAATACAATCTCCAAATGTTTTTCTGAAAAGTAAGGCAAAATAAGGACTATGAGAGTTAGCTATTTCACAGAGGTACAATGAAAATGCACAGTCTACAAAACTGATTATATGTTTGTGAAACATTGTTCACTTGCACATGGCAGCTGTATTTTAATTCTTCATGCAAAGTTAGGTCATCACCCTCCAAATCATTGTCAATGGTAATGGAAGGTTCTTACGCAGTTTGCTCATTCTTCATGAACTTCAAATTGTGCCCATCAAAAAGGAATTTCTCCAACAGAATAAGGTGATTTACACACTCACCATTGATGAACTGGTGTAACAGTTAGAAAGATTGAAGGAATATTGTTTAGCAAGGTGTAAAACCATAGGAGCTCGCATCATTACCTGTACAACTACTGTATCCCAGCTGGAGACTGATGATATACGTAGTGCTGGCTCCTCTCCTTTAGGCACAACACCCGCCTCCCAGCAAATTTCATTCAAAGAAAATATAAGGAATGCCTCCATCTGTAAGAACAATTACAATTTGACAGGAGAAAGTAAATGCTTAACAAGGGGGAAGGAGGAGAGGAGGGAAGGAGGAGAAAAGTGTCCCAAAGGGGGAGTGTTGTAGTTGAGTCTCTTGGTGAGAAATAATACGAGGCAGGTGTGGGCTAGCTTGGTTTATTTTTAACGAATGAATAAGCAGGAGTGACAGGAATTTGTGCGAACATGTAAGAGGAAACCTCTGAAGCCTAAGTATACAGCCGATAGGTGGCGCTGACAGGGCAGCAGCAGAAAGCATGACTATAGGCAGATATAAACATGTCAATATACAACACTCCTTAACATTTACAAAAAAATAATTGTTTAAAAAAAAAGATGAAGCATACATAATTTGAGCAGACTACTCTTGGTAGTCGGAAAATTAACAATGCTAAGACGGGTAAATCAGCCAGGATTTTTTAACACTGCAAAAAGAAAAGGCTGAATGCAAAAGT
>NW_026267400.1:254899-255495 GCF_000697945.3 Frankliniella occidentalis | reverse complement strand
GAAGCAATCTCGATCAGCAATTTGCTTGTGCAGCTGTGTCGACACCGTTAGTTCACTTATTTTGCACTCTTCTGTCTCGCCAACCGGACGACTCCTCTCCTTTGAGGACAGCCTTTTTCGCTAGGCAGTATTCAACACGGACTCTTCTCTTTTGAAGACAGCCAGCTGGTGGAAGTCTTTCTATGGCACAGTTGCTAAAGTCAGCACAATTCTTGTTGAATATGGCATTCATTTCAGCATGACAGACATGGAAGTACTTTGTTTCAAGAGGGTTTGGATTTGTCCAAACTCAATTTGGGGCCTCAGTCTCTCCCCCCCATCATTCTCTTCACGAAGTAGTCAACACGGAAAAACCCGGTGGAATCACGTACTTGGGAAGGAAACTGAAGACCTCATCTCGCCAGAAGATCAACACAAGGAGCCCTTAGAGGTCAATGCAGAACACTTCAACTCCAGAACCAACGAATCACGGACAACTATTTAAACAGTTAAGTATTGTGAAAATTAAATCTAGTTAAGGAAGGTCAGGGACGAATGGTGTCTTAGATAGGTTTAGCCAGTGGTAGGACGACACCCAGTTGATCTTTAACTTACCC
>NW_026267400.1:251862-254849 GCF_000697945.3 Frankliniella occidentalis | reverse complement strand
TCTAAACCTAGACACACATAATAGTTTGATTACAAGGTTAAAAGTCATGCTTGTTATTGCAAAGTTGTAGTATGAATACAAGGTTAAAAATGTTCCAAGCCTAAAGACAAACTTCATGGTCTCAATTAAAATACACAAATAAATACAAACATGCTTGCAAATTCTAAAAATCTATTAAAAGAATCAAGAGAGATCAGAGTGAGAACATTAAATTAAACTAGAAATATGCTTAAAATATACACTAACAACATGACATTTCATTTGAATACATTAGCTTTCTATTTTCTTCTGTTATTGTGCTGTGGTATAACAGCATTGTCATGGCAGAAAACTATTTGAGACAAGTGGGAAGAAGAAAGGTTGGTTCTCTTAGAAGTCTCGGTGTTGGACCCAACAGAGGCTACCCTTTCAGAAGCAGTTTCAGTAGCGGCTATGCCAAGATATTGTTTTGCCACTAAAGATAAATTTGGGAAAACACTCTGGTTACTCCTCCACCACACAAGAGGATCTTCATCTGCTTCAAGTGTTGGAAGTGAAAGGTATGACTCAACTTCATCTTTAATCTTTTTCTTGAGTGTTGCAGTTGAATTAATAGTTGAGCCACGGTTGTTGTTAATTTTTTGTAAAAACTTCCATCTTCCTTTTTTAGCTGGCGGCTCTTCTGACTCATCTCGACTACTGTCAGTTGAGGATACCAAACCTTTCCTCACTCTGGAATAATATTTTTCTTCTGCTTTCTCCTCTAAAATTTCTCTGGCTGTTGACGCCCAGTTGTCAGATTGCAAAATATCCTTGTATCTTGGATCGACGAGCATAGCAGTCTTGCAGGTCAGGTTTGTTTTGTAATGTAAGAATCTAGCTTGAATATGAGCCAATAATTTTCTTGCAAACTGTATTCCTGATCCTCTGGGTGCTTTTCTTATAAAATCTTCTAATTCACTTTCAATTTCGAATATAACAGGTAAAATCATTGAGGCAGTGGGCCCTGTTTCACTCCCCATCTCAGCTGTATGATTGGCAACTGGGCGCAACACCTCTACGAAGCCCTCTGCCAGCTTCCACTCCACAGCACTTAGATTTTCTTCCCCTGCAGCTGATAGTTCACTGACAATAGCAGCCTTCTGCTCCACAGCCCTCTCAAGCATGCGAAAGTCAGAATCCCAACGTGTTTTTACTCGTTGGATCAGTTCATGTTTTGGTAGGCCATGCTCTTTTTGAAATTGTTCGTATAGTTCCACAGCATTTTTACTTTTAGAATATCTCCTCACAATATGTGATACTTTTTCTATAACATTGTTAATTCCTAATTCTTTCTTCGCATCATTAATGGCAAGTTGAGCTGTGTGGTTAAAGCATCTTCCATGTTCCCAATCTTTTTCATTCCTTAAAACTTCCGCAATTTCCTCATCTATTCGCCTTCCCTCTGTAGGCTCCCCCAATGCCGCAAGGAAATTAGAGCCATTGTCTGAAATTATATATTTTGCAATTTCCTCACTTTCCAACTGAAGGCTTCTAATCATTTCTTGCATACGATTATAAATAGCTTCACCATTGTGGCACCCTGGAAATGGCTGACACTCCAATGTAAATCTCTCCATTTCAAATTGATTGTTGATAAACTGCATGGTAAATGCAAGGAATGATTTTAATTTTCGAGAGGTCCACACATCAGTGGTGAAACATACTGATTCAAGATCATCCCGTACTGCATCTAGTTTCTCCTGAAGTCTTTTCTTTAAATCATTATAAATTGAAGGAATAACAGTACGGGAGAATGCAAACCGAGATGGAACAAGGTACCTTGGCTCTAGCAGATGCATTAGGTTAGTGAATCCTTCTTCCTCAACAACGGAATAAGGTTGCAGACTCTTACAAATAAATAATCCAATTGCATTTGTGATATTTTGAGATTTCTGTCCTCTGGGGTCCAAAGGAAATAAACAACTCTTAACGGATGGTGCATTGTTACTTTTATCTGACTTTTTGGAAGCAGAGATCTTTTTTTGGGCCACTTTATACTTCTGGAGTTTTATATATTCTCCATTACTACTTGGATGCAGAAGTAAATGACGAATTAGGAGAGTGGTTGCACCAGTTGGTGTATTCAAAATTTTCTCACAAAATTTGCACTTGCCATGGTTCTTGTCTATCTTTATAAAATAATGCCATATGAGGGCATGGGGCACAGATACCTTTTCCTGTTCCTCCTGGCTGAGTGTGGTGGTGATGGTGGTGGTGCTTGACACAGATCCTTCATGGTCTTGAGCATGTTGATTTTCTGAAGCGACAGCAGGGGTCACCGGAATGTCTGAAGCTGGCGCAGACTCGCGATGACGCCCACCGCTCTGGAAGTAGGATGCCAGAGTTTTCTGCTGCTGTCCTATGCTGCCTGACGGTCGCCGTGGTGTGCTTGGCTGCCCAGGGTCATCCTCTCGAAACTCTTCATTTTCAAGCATCGTTGAGAATAGAGTCTGTAATTTTTAAAAACCATTAATTTTCAATGTATGAAATGTTTTATTAATAAAGGCACATCGAAAACGGAAATCATTTGACTTACTTAATGTGCCAGGGCGATGAGAAGCGATGACACGAAACCACACGGACACCAGGAGCTCGACCAGGAGTACAACAACACGACAGGGCCACGTGTGTTTTGACAATGACAGCTCATCAGCTGATCAGGCCACCTGTCACCTGATCAGCTGAGAGAGAGGCGGGAAAGGGAGGGTGCGGTGGGGGAGGGAAGATCCAACAGCAGGTCAGCGCTCGACCAATCAGAGAGCAGCATTTTCCGCGCGCGCTTCTCACGGTCATTTCGAAAATTTAGAGAGAAATTGACCAGGTCGGATTTGTTCGGCGACGAAAATTTGTTTGACCAGTCCACGAACATTTCGGATCCGAACACCTTGCGTTCGTGTTCGAACGAACACGAACAGTTCGCTGTTCGTTCGAGTTCGTTCGACTGCGAACATGTTCGCTCATCTCTA
>NW_026267400.1:247492-251812 GCF_000697945.3 Frankliniella occidentalis | reverse complement strand
AAAAATGCACTTGCGTGGTTTCGCCAGTGGCTCTGCGCTGTGCGTGGTTTCGCCAGCGGCTCTGCGTTGTGCGTGGTTTCGCCAGCGGCGCTTCGCGGTGCGTGCTTTCGCCAGCGGCTGAGCTTCGTGCGTGCTTTGCATTAGGGGCAAGCGATTTAATAGAGGTTGTCAATGTTAACGAGTGTGTTGTTGACCAGGTTAAGATGAATGGTTGTCAGCAGGATGACGAACATTTCTGGTATGAATCTGTGTGTATAAACAATCTAAAGACAGTAGCAAAATTAGATGGGGGATCAAGTGCCAATATAATACCAGAATCCACTTATGAGAAAATGGTACCTAAACCAGAAATGAACAGTGAGTGTAATTTAGTGTTGAAGGCTTTTAATAATACTTTAACTAAACCTGCAGGTGTAGTTCATATTGAAGTGTGTGCTAGAAATGTAGTAATTAAGCGAGATTTTGTTGTGGTAAAAGGTGATGTTCAGGTATTGCTCAGCAAGGAAACATCAGAGGCATTGAAATTAGTACAGAGAATACCAGTAAGTGCGGTGCAGAAGGTAACGCCTGTCCCCTCAACTCAAGTTCCTCCCATAAATGATCAGGAGGACAAAATGCCTGGTGACTTCAATCAGAAAATGCCAGTCGAAGAAAACGCAATTAAGTTTGTCCAAGAAAATATGGATGTATTCACTGGAGTCGGAAAGGTACCCCAGAAAGCTAGCATAAAACTAAGTGATAAGGCTGAACCAAATGTGTTCATTCCCCACAGAGTTCCATACCATCTTCAGACTAGGTTAAAAGAACTTCTGGAGAAGTTATGCTCGTTAGGAATAATTAAAAAAGTAAATGAAGCAACAGAATGGGTTCATAATCTAGTCATAGCTGAGAAACCCAATGGTGATATAAGAATTTGTTTGGACCCTAAAGAAATGAATAAATTCATTGTGAGGTTGGTACATTTAATTCCAACGGTAGAAGATGTGGCAGTAAAAATTAACTGTAAGAAGTACTACAGCGTTCTGGATTTTAAGGACGGATTTTGGCAATTTGAACTAGATGACCAGTCAAGTAAATTGTGTACATTTTCCAGTCCATTTGGATGTTACCGATTTACACGAATGCCCTTTGGAATTAGTAATGCTCCAGAATTATGTCAGAAAATCAATGAAGAAAACTTTGGAGATATTCCAGGTACATGCATTGTAATAGATGATTTAATAGTTGCTGCAGATACTCTAGAGGAACATGATATGATAATGCAAAAGGTGTTAGCTAGAGCAAGAGAGCTCAACGTTAAGTTTAATGCAAGTAAAGTCCAATACAGAGTTAAGAAAGTGAAATATTTGGGACTTATATTTTCCTAGGAAGGTATGGGACCAGACCCAGAAAGAGTGTTGGCTGTAACAGCCATTAAATCACCAGAGAATGTAAATGCACTCCAGAGTGTGTTTAACTATGTGAGACCTTTTATCCCAAACATGTCATCTATAGTAGAACCACTTCGGAAATTGCTTTGTAAAGAGTCCCCTTGGATATGGATGCCAGCTCATGAAAATGCACTTCGAGAACTAAAAGACAAAATAAGTAAAGCACCAGTGCTGGGGACATATGACCCAAAGAAGGAAGTGACAATTCAATGTGATGCATCACAATCTGGACTTGGAGCATGTATGTTACAAGAAGGTAGACCTATAGCCTTTGCCTCACGTAGCTTGTCAGAATGTGAAAAACAGTACGCCCAAATAGAGAAAGAATTACTGGCTATTGTCTTCAGCTGCAAAAAGTTTCATCAATACTTGTATGGTCAACCAAAAATAATAGTGCATACAGATCATAAGCCTTTAGTCTCTATTTTTAATAAACAAATGTGTCAGATAGCATCTAAACGATTACAAGCACTAAGATTGAAAGTCATAATGTATAATCTAGCTGTAAGCCACGTCCCTGGTAAAGAGATGTATGTAGCAGATTTATTGTCAAGACAATATTTACCTATTAGTACCCCAAATAGTGACAGTGATATTAGTGTTTGTGTACACTCTATAATTAAGGAAGTGCCTGCCAGCCAAAGAGCAATAGATAAAATTAGACTAGAAACTGCCAAAGACAAGACCTTAGCCACAGTACACTGTTATTCAACGAATGTGACGTCACATTCCTTGAATAACAGTGTAGTCTTATTGTGTAAAAATGGATGGCCAGACCACAAAAAGGATGTTGATGATTCTGTCAAAGTGTACTTTAAATTCCAGGATGTATTATGTGTGGAAGACGGAGTTTTGTTGCTCAACAAAAGAATTGTTGTACCTTCAAGTATGAGAGACCAAATGTTGGATCTAGTGCATAAAGCCCATTTGAGGGTAGATAAAACTGTAAGTAGACCCCTAATGCAAAACACGCACGAAGCTCAGCCGCTGGCGAAAGCACGCACGGCGAAGCGCCGCTGGCGAAACCACGCACAGCGCAGAGCCACTGGCGAAACCACGCAAGTGCATTTTTTGGTCATTTTTGGAGACATATACCGTTGGAAAGAGGAAATCATGCTCTTTCAGAATATATAGATATCTCAATTTTTTTGAAAAATGCACTTGCGTGGTTTCGCCAGTGGCTCTGCGCTGTGCGTGGTTTCGCCAGCGGCGCTGCGCTGTGCGTCGTTTCACCAGCGGCGCTCCGCGGTGCGTGCTTTCGCCAGCGGCTGAGCTTCGTGCGTGCTTTGCATTAGGGGCAAGCGATTTAATAGAGGTTGTCAATGTTAACGAGTGTGTTGTTGACCAGGTTAAGATGAATGGTTGTCAGCAGGATGACGAACATTTCTGGTATGAATCTGTGTGTATAAACAATCTAAAGACAGTAGCAAAATTAGATGGGGGATCAAGTGCCAATATAATACCAGAATCCACTTATGAGAAAATGGTACCTAAACCAGAAATGAACAGTGAGTGTAATTTAGTGTTGAAGGCTTTTAATAATACTTTAACTAAACCTGCAGGTGTAGTTCATATTGAAGTGTGTGCTAGAAATGTAGTAATTAAGCGAGATTTTGTTGTGGTAAAAGGTGATGTTCAGGTATTGCTCAGCAAGGAAACATCAGAGGCATTGAAATTAGTACAGAGAATACCAGTAAGTGCGGTGCAGAAGGTAACGCCTGTCCCCTCAACTCAAGTTCCTCCCATAAATGATCAGGAGGACAAAATGCCTGGTGACTTCAATCAGAAAATGCCAGTCGAAGAAAACGCAATTAAGTTTGTCCAAGAAAATATGGATGTATTCACTGGAGTCGGAAAGGTACCCCAGAAAGCTAGCATAAAACTAAGTGATAAGGCTGAACCAAATGTGTTCATTCCCCACAGAGTTCCATACTAAACGGGAAACCAGAGTCACTCGGTGAGCATTGTATCCAAAATAACCTCCAAAAGAAAGGTCGATGGTGATCCACAGCACTTACCTTGCCGCATCTTTTCCGCCGTAACGCTGTCCACCATTATCTTAAAACACGTATCTTTAATATAGATACAAAATTCTTCTTCATCCGTGGTATCCATTTTCACTCAAACCTTGCCTTGTCTCTTGACTTCACCCGAGACCTAAACCGTACTGGCGAGAGCGGGAACGAAAATTCCAAAATATAACTCGCGCTTCTCGCGATGCGGATGCGATACAACGGTGATGTTCAGCTGTTACAGCACGGCCTTTTAGCTAAAGCGGAGCGGTCGCCGGTCAGCCGCGGTCGGCCGCGGTCGGTCGGTTGGGTGGGTGGGTGGGTGGGTGGGTGGGTGAGTGCGGTTTGACGTACCCCCAGCCTGCTGCAACACTACCACCTGCCCCGTCCCCCTCAGCTGCTAATTGGAATGTGACAGCACTTTCAAGTAAATAATACAGATTAGCACCAACTGTTTAGAAATGAGAGTTGAACTATCTTTTCTGTCATGTCAGAGGTATTAACCTTGTAGTATAATTTTTTTCTTCTAATTTTTAACAGCACTTCAAGACAGAACACCCAACCGAGCTGAATCTGCTCCTGTCTGCTCCCCATCAGCAGGTCAGTGGGACGTGGAAGTGAGAGTACCTACTCCCTCCAAGATGCCAGTGAGACGAGCCCTCTTTCAAATGACAAATGGTTAGTACGTTTTTCACCTGTGACCACACAAGTGTTCTAAATGTGTGTCAAGGTTTCTAAATAGAAAAGCCTGGACTATTTTGCTTCCATTTCCTTAAGTGTTTCACATAAATCTAATTTTTCAACATTACATATAATTATTTTTTTTGCTAGATGTATTTGGGTTTATGTTGGGACTTATCATATTGTTATTATTAATT
>NW_026267400.1:246341-247442 GCF_000697945.3 Frankliniella occidentalis | reverse complement strand
TTGCCGGTAAATATCAACATCAACATATTTGCAAAATTATCGGTGTTCTTGTATTTGCGATATTTGATAGATACATTTTTGGTTCAGGTAGAATTGAGCTGTTGTAGCGCAAAATGGACCTTGAAGATGAAGAACTATTCATGTTTAATCTTATTTTGATTTTACGAAACCGTAACCTTCCCGAAGATGAAAATCAGGGTAATAATCGTGTTTTTCTATAGAAATAGAGCTATGGGCTATGGTGGTACAGGTTAGGTCGAAAAGTTCACTTATTAGCATTTTTGAATGTTGCAGGTCGGCCTTTCCCCTTGGTGGACATTGAATGGTGGTGGAGGTTGGGTGATCCTATGTTCAAAACACACTTCAGAATGTCACGCATCACATATGAGGTAAATTTTTATTCTTCCATTTTTCCATCATTGTTTGTTGCAACTTTTGCGTTACTTCTATTTAAGAACCTCCTTATTTTGTTCTGCAGACTTTAGTAGTTGTTGTGGGCCGCCACATGAGGGAGACAAATCGTTTGGACTACCCAGGCATGTATGTTGATAAGTCGCTGATGATGACACTGTGGATACTCGCTACTCCTGACAGTTTTCGTTCTGTAGGAGTTAACTTTGGTCTTGCCAAGGGTTCAGTACATAATCAATTTAAGACAATTATTGCTGTCCTTCAAGAAATAAGTGGGCGTTACATTCGCTGGCCCTCTAACCAGGAAATGGCCAGCATTGCCAGAAATTTTGAAACAAAGTATGGCTATCCCAGTGTTGTAGGATGTGTGGATGGGTGCCATATATATATATAACTGCCCCTGTAGAGCAGCCACAAAGATATATAAACAGGCATCACAGTTACTCCGTAATTCTTCAAGGGACCTGTGATGACCAACTGCTGTTCAGAGATGTTTTCCTTGGCCAGCCAGGCTCTGTTGGCGATAATAGGACCTTCCGAAGAAGTCCATTAGGATAACATTTGCTGCGCAATTAAAACTTCCTTAGAGAGTACCACATTTTGGGAGACGGTGCTTACACCCTCACTGACAAAGTATGATTTCACATTTCTCTTAAATGCTGTCCAATTGTCCAAAGCTACAGTCTGCAT
>NW_026267400.1:245808-246291 GCF_000697945.3 Frankliniella occidentalis | reverse complement strand
TGTTTAACTATGTGAGACCTTTTATCCCAAACATGTCATCTATAGTAGAACCACTTCGGAAATTGCTTTGTAAAGAGTCCCCTTGGATATGGATGCCAGCTCATGAAAATGCACTTCGAGAACTAAAAGACAAAATAAGTAAAGCACCAGTGCTGGGGACATATGACCCAAAGAAGGAAGTGACAATTCAATGTGATGCATCACAATCTGGACTTGGAGCATGTATGTTACAAGAAGGTAGACCTATAGCCTTTGCCTCACGTAGCTTGTCAGAATGTGAAAAACAGTACGCCCAAATAGAGAAAGAATTACTGGCTATTGTCTTCAGCTGCAAAAAGTTTCATCAATACTTGTATGGTCAACCAAAAATAATAGTGCATACAGATCATAAGCCTTTAGTCTCTATTTTTAATAAACAAATGTGTCAGATAGCATCTAAACGATTACAAGCACTAAGATTGAAAGTCATAATGTATAATCTAG
>NW_026267400.1:245016-245758 GCF_000697945.3 Frankliniella occidentalis | reverse complement strand
CAGGTTATTATTCCATACAAAAACTATGGTAATTGGCTGAGCGATAGCGAAGCCTATTACTCCAGTGATGATCAAAGAGTTTCGTGTCTGTCTGTCTGTGTGTGTGTCTGTCTGTACGCACGATAACTCGAGAACGAATTGAGCTAGCGACCTGGGATTTTCAGGGTCGTTTTGTATCATAAAAAGACGGATCGAGTTCGAAGAAGAGCATTCTAGCTCAAAAATTGGATTTTTAAAAAATCAAAAACCACAGGTCCCACAGATAATGTTTTTTAAAAATATTTTTTTACAGTCTCCTAAGGGGTAACTCATCAAAGTAGAGCCCTTTGGGCGAAACTTTTCTCCGTTTTGCTCTAGCTCAAACCGTTGAGGCGCTAGAGGGTGTTTTTGACGAATATAAGCGAAAAAATGTACAACCCTGCTTGCTTAGTCAAAGTGACGGGCCGGAGGCCCGTATCCTTGTGTACATTTTTGCACTACCCGACTCGGGTGTCAGCGCCGCAGGCCTAGGTAGATGTATGCCAGGCGCGTCGCAGCGTTACAGTGTTTCGTGAGATATCGCGAAGCCTGTTACGCGAGGCGTGGTCTGGCGTACATCTACCTAGTTTAACTGAAAAGCAGAGATTCCATAATACCTGTCTGTCTCACTGCCGTTCAAGTATTGAGAGAGCATTTGGTCTACTGAAGGGTAAATGGAGGAGACTTAAGTTTTTTCATACCATGAATTTGGAATATTTCATGG
>NW_026267400.1:235745-240251 GCF_000697945.3 Frankliniella occidentalis | reverse complement strand
ACTACTCTTGGTAGTCGGAAAATTAACAATGCTAAGACGGGTAAATCAGCCAGGATTTTTTAACACTGCAAAAAGAAAAGGCTGAATGCAAAAGTAAAGGATTAAGATGGCAGGAGTATTGATTGATTGATTGATTGTTTATTTGGGCTTAAGGTGGGGTACCAAAAGGACTGAAAAGTCCCACGAGAGCTACCACACCGCTCTTTAGTTACAAATCCACATTTGAAAAAACAAACAATTAAATCATACAGCTGATCACAAGTAAAAATAATACAGAAAACCTAAGGGTGATATTTAGTTCAGTTCAAGTACTTATCACAGAGAGATCTTTTCAGGTTACTTTTTAAAACACAGTCAGTAGAAAATCTTAAGTAAGAATGGATTGAGTAGTTATTATAAATTCTACAAGCCATAACAGCGAAAGATTTTGTGTACTTGGTGGTGTCATGGGGAGGAATAACTAGTTTATCACAGTGCCTAACAGAATTTTAACAATTCGCGGAGATATGCCGGTTGTTCGTATTTTACAATTTTCCATAGCAGTGAAGCAATAGCGATAGTTCTCCTATCACAAAATTTGGCAATTCCAAGGTTTACATACTACGGAGTAATATGTTCAAACCGACTAACATTACTAACAAAGCGAATACAAGCGTTTTCAGCCCTTTGCAGTTTGTGTGCTACTGTCTGACTCATGTCTGTAAAAATGACAGAACCGTAATCAAGAATTGGTAAGATCAAAGATTGTACAATCCTAAAGCGAATAGAGCTAGGGAGATAGTCAAAGTGTCTTCTGGCTTGTGCCAGTGCACTAAAAACTTTACGGACAACATTGTTGCTGTGCTGTCTCCATGTGAGTGTACAGTCAAAAACAACTCCCAAATTGTTGACTTCTTTACAGTATGGAACAGGTGTATCATTTATAAGTATTAAAGGTACATCTTTATCTTTTAACATATTGACATAATACCCAGATCCCAATATTATAGGCTGAGTTTTGCTCACATTCAGATACAAATTATGGCTTAAGACATACTTAACTAAATTACACAGATCCTTGTTTAATAATTTAACAGCCTCAGTAACATTAGTGATTGGGAAATTAGTATAGATTTGTGTGTCATCAACATATAAGTGACATTTGGCGTCCTCACTCAGAACATTCGATATGTCATATAGATATAAAATAAACAATAGAGGACCTAGCACACTGCCTTGGGGCACCCCAGTTTCAACCAGGGCCCATTCCGAGATAAATTCGTCACCTGACTTTACTCTCTGTTTACGGTTTGACAAATAAGCTGAAAACCACTCAATCACAGAATTAGAGCACCCAAGTTTTTTCAATTTCACCAATAGCAATTTGTGGTTGACTCTATCGAATGCTTTACTAAAATCCAATAAAACAAGCAAGGTCATTTTTCCTTTATCTATTGACCACCTTATATCATCTGCTACTTTTGTCAATGCTGTGATGGTGCTATGTCCTTTCCGAAACCCAGATTGCATAGGATTGAATAAATTTTTAGACATGGCATAGTCATACAACTGGTCATGTACGACCTTCTCTAGAGCTTTAGCAAGAGCACACAGTATACTAACAGGCCTGAAGTCAGCACATTTAGTAGGATTTAACACTTTGGGTAATGGTAGAACATTAGCATATTTCCATGTTGATGGAAATACTCCTGATTGTAAACAGTAGTTGAAAATGTGTTCCAATACATATATAATTTCACACAAAATCAGTTTTAAGAATTTAAGTGATATCCCATCAACACCTACAGCATTAGATTTTATACCTAGTATTACTTTTTGTATGTACTGTGCTGAGGCAAATTTAAAATGAAATACATTGTTGATATCATAGCTATCTGTGCTATACAGTTTTTCTGTCTCCTTTGCTAGGTCTTGATTTTCAATTTTAGATACATCGAGATAATGTTTATTTAGTTCATTTGCAGTCACTGGGAAATCATTTCCAGCATTTAAAACAGACTTGCCGACACCAAGTGAGCGTATGTTAGCCCACAATTTATTAGGTGATGGATTATCATTGAAAAGACTATGGTAATACTTAGTTTTAGCGTTCCTGATATGTTGCTTGGTGCTGTTTCTTAATAACTTGAATGCGGTATAGTCTACAGTACTCTTACTTTTAATTGATTTGTGTCTAGCTTTATCTCTAAGGTCTATCATTTTTCTTATCTCAGCATTCATCCATGGTGTAGGCTTGTTTTTAGAACTAAAAGACTTAACTGGAACATGTTTATCATATAGCTGTAGATAAAGCTCATTAAATTTTTGTACCTTTGAATCTATGTCTAAACACTCATACACTTCTTGCCATGGTACATTACGAGCATCTTCTAGCAAAGCATTATGGTTAATGTTTTTATAGTCTCTGTAGAATACTGTTTTTTTCTTGACTAGAGGTACATTTAAGTTAAATACAGAATAGATCATATCATGGTTAGAGAAGGCAGGAGCAGCACACTGCCCATACTCAACAATTTCTTCATTAAAGTTACTAGCTATAACATCAAGTGTCGTGTGACAGTGCTCTGTATGATAAGTTGGTCCAAAGGGAATACAAGTATGATCACATAATACAAAAAATTCACTAGCAAGTTTTGTTTCGTAAGAGCTACTGCCAAATCGTGCATTCCAATCTCCACAGATGACAGAATAGTTATATTTAGGAAGCAAGTGCTGAATCTCATCCAAGAAAGTATCCAAAGAACCTACTTTGGGCGGCCTGTACAAACATGACACAAGTATTTTCTCTTTGCCAAATCTAACCTCAACTACAATAAATTCAGGTTTATAACTCTCACCATTTGATTTACATACTAGTCTAGCACTAAGATTACTATTTACATACAGTGCTACACCACCTCCTCTTCTTTCATTTCTGTTTACGTTAAATATTTTGTAATTTGGAAGGTCCGTCTTACTATTATTCTGATAAAAAGTTTCACTCACTGCAATTATGTCTATGTTACTGTTAGAAAAAGCATCATTGAACTCACTATAATGAACTGAATTGTTTAGAGACTGAGCATTAATGTGAACAAGTTTTAGTTTTCCATTGTAATTATCACTCAATTGTTTCAGCTTGTTGCGCATGAAGTGCAAGTTCTACCTTGTTTGGTAGAGCTATGTGTCCAGCCGTGGACCAAAACAAAAACATACTTTAATATATAATTAGAGGTGCATATTGCAAAACAAAAAGGATATATATTATTTTAAATAAATAATAATAGTGAAAAACAAAAAAAGAAACAAAACAAAACAATAACAACACCAAAAATACAAATGCAACTATTTCTGGGAAAAGCAGTAAGAATGTCTTTCAGGTATGTTCACTTGGCACCAATGATGAGGGATTTTCAAAGTGTTCATACCATCCCCAGACACTTTACGATGCAAGGCTTTTATGGTGTTCATACCGCCTCAGACACCAGAAGTTCTTTTCATTAATTAATTTACTTATTAGATTGGTCTAATAGTTCTTCAAGTTTCCTCATAGTTTGGATTCTATGAAATTTTTTACCTTCTTTGATAACAATTATACCATTTTGACTCCAGACATCTTCAGAACTGTCAGAAGCTTTCAACAGGATGGCTTGTCTTACTCTTGTTAGGTCTTCTTTAACTGAGATTCCAGTGCCCTTGAGACTCTTCTTCGCCTGGAACATTTTTTGTCTACTGGCAAACGAAACAAACTTGACAATTATAGCTCGGGGCTTATTATTATCTGTCTTCTTGCCAACTCTGTGGGAACGGCTGATGTGAAACTTCTCGAGATGGATAAGACCCATCTTTCTTGCAACACCAATGACCAACTCATCTGTATCTTCATTATCAGCTTCTTTTATACCAAAGATCCTCAGGTTTTCAAGTCTGTTTCTTTGCTCAAGATCATCAGTTTTGTCCCGTAACAGCTCAGTTTCAGTTTGAAGGTCATAAAGTTTTTCGTCAACGAACTTCTCCCTGGCTTCTAGTTTTGCATCTATTTTGCTTGTCACTTTTTCTGCTAGACTATCCAACTGTTCGTCACTGAGAGTGACAATGGTATTCTTGCCTCGAGTCATTGTCATGCCTAACCTCCAAGTTCACCTAGGACCAGTATCAAGTTATTTCTCGGCTTTGTTCGCAGAATTTTCAAAAACTTTTCGCTTGATTGAGCTAGCACTGCGGTATCAACACTTTGGGCCACAAGATTTTGTTCTCACTTCATTACAAACACCTCAAAAACAATTAATATTGGCCACAACTGGAAACACACATCACTCCGCCATGACGGTCAAGACAGTCAGAGTATAAGAGAATAATACAGAATTAGCCAAATTAATAAGTGCATAAAAGCGAATTGAACACATAGAAGGCACAGGGGCCCAAAGAAAGACAAAATGACTTGAGGCAAAAAGCCAGAAAAGCAAAAAGCTTTGAAAGGTGAAAGCTGAAAAAAACTTGAAAAGCAAAAGCTTTGAGAGAGAGAAA
>NW_026267400.1:233838-235695 GCF_000697945.3 Frankliniella occidentalis | reverse complement strand
TAAGCCTTTAGTCTCTATTTTTAATAAACAAATGTGTCAGATAGCATCTAAACGATTACAAGCACTAAGATTGAAAGTCATAATGTATAATCTAGCTGTAAGCCACGTCCCTGGTAAAGAGATGTATGTAGCAGATTTATTGTCAAGACAATATTTACCTATTAGTACCCCAAATAGTGACAGTGATATTAGTGTTTGTGTACACTCTATAATTAAGGAAGTGCCTGCCAGCCAAAGAGCAATAGATAAAATTAGACTAGAAACTGCCAAAGACAAGACCTTAGCCACAGTACACTGTTATTCAACGAATGTGACGTCACATTCGTTTTATTGTGAATCGTGTCACGTTCGTTTAAATGTTGTGTCACATTCGTTTAAACGTGAATAACCCAATGCCTGGTGCTATTTGAGCATAAATTCACGTGCAGTCACGTTCAAATGAATGTGACATAATACTCAAACGAATGTGACACGTTTCACATCGAAACGAATGTGACGTCACATTCCTTGAATAACAGTGTAGTCTTATTGTGTAAAAATGGATGGCCAGACCACAAAAAGGATGTTGATGATTCTGTCAAAGTGTACTTTAAATTCCAGGATGTATTATGTGTGGAAGACGGAGTTTTGTTGCTCAACAAAAGAATTGTTGTACCTTCAAGTATGAGAGACCAAATGTTGGATCTAGTGCATAAAGCCCATTTGAGGGTAGATAAAACTGTAAGTAGAGCTAGATTTGTCCTGTATTGGCCAGGGATGTACACTGATATAAAAAACAGAGTGGAGAATTGTTCAATCTGTGATAAGTATAGGCCTAATCAGGTTAAAGAATCTTTGATTCAGCATGAAGTGCCTAAATTACCATACCAAAAGCTTGGAATGGATTTTGCAGAAGCTGTAGGTAAAGACTTCCTCATAGTGGTGGACTACATGTCAAAGTGGATTGATATCATACCAACTAAAAATAAACAAGCTAGTACTGTAATTACTGAGTTGGAAAAGCTGTTTTCAACACATGGGTGGCCCAAAACAATAGTGGCTGATAACGTTCCATTTGGATCGTATGACTTCCAAAATTTTGCAAGAGAACATGACATTGGTTTAATTACAAGTAGCCCATTATATCCACAATCTAATGGAATGGCAGAGAAGGCAGTAGGAGTGGCTAAGAATCTAATTAAAAAAGCTATAGATTCTAACTCTGACATGTACCAGGCACTGACTGAATACAGAAATACTCCAATTACTGGATTAGGAGTTTCACCTGCTCAAATGTTGATGTCTAGGCTGTTGAATAATAAATTGCCAATTCATGAGTCTAAGTTAAAACCAAAAGTAGTAAATGTTGAAGAGAAACGTAAAGCCTTGCAGAAAATGGTCAAATTGAAATATGACTTAAATAGTAGAAACTCTGTTCAGTTTCAAGTGGGCCAAAAAATTTCCTTTCAGAAGGAGAAGAATGGCGAGTGGTACCAAGGAGTAATAAAGGAAAAACACTTTACACCAAGGTCGTATGTGGTTCAAGGGCCAAATAATGATTACCGTAGAAATACAAGCTTTATTAGAAATAGCAATGTAAGAAACCCTGTGAACTGTGATAATTATAGCAATGTTAATGTATCTCATAATGACTGTGATTTAGGAACACCAGAAGAAGAGATTGAGCCTGTTATCATAAAACCTGTAACCGAGAGTAATGCATATGTAACTAGGTCAGGTAGAGCTGTCAAACCAAATCAGAAGTATTTGTGAAAGGGGAAGGTGTTGTAAGGTTGGCTATGCCTTGAGCCAGCTTCCGGTTCCTTAGTAGTCAGTAGTAGAAGTTGGACTGTACATGTATGATTGTCCCGTGATTTA
>NW_026267400.1:232696-233071 GCF_000697945.3 Frankliniella occidentalis | reverse complement strand
CAAAATGACTTGAGGCAAAAAGCCAGAAAAGCAAAAAGCTTTGAAAGGTGAAAGCTGAAAAAAACTTGAAAAGCAAAAGCTTTGAGAGAGAGAAAAGTTGAATAGCAAAGGCTTTGTGGCATGAAGCCGAATTAGATAAATTAATACGGAGGGGCTCTCAAGCGCAACCGATCGCAAGCGCAACGGCTCGCAAGCGCAACGGGTCGTAAGCGCAACGGCTCGCAAGCGCAACTGGGTCACAAGCGCAACGGGTCACAACCGCAACGGGCCACAAGCGCAACGGGTCGCAAGCGCAACGGGTCACAAGCGCAACCGCGGGGAGCCGCCTGTTAGACGGCATCGACTATAGACGAAGCCAGGAGCGGGAGCGGAGCG
>NW_026267400.1:224347-227996 GCF_000697945.3 Frankliniella occidentalis | reverse complement strand
TCCTTTGAAGTAAGTGGATAATTTGGGCTTTTCACATCAAGTAAAAATATGCATACAGGCTCAAAATCTTCCACAAATGCAACAGACACAGGATTGCGGCTCAGCATATCCGCAGAAGCCATGGATTTCCCAGGTCTGTACTTCAAGTCCAAGTCAAGGCTGCCCAGCTTCAGTGCCCACCTCACCATTCTGGGTGATAAATGGTCGGGTAGAGGAGCACCTGGTTTGAAGATTTCTACAAGGGGCTTATGATTGATCAGTACACAAGGTAAAATGTCTGCCATACAAATATTGGTTAAAATGAGTAACACCAAAAATTAGAGACAGAGCTTCTCTATCTAATTGTGAATAGCGTCGCTCCACAGGGGTCATTGTGCGAGAGGCATAACAGACTGGAACAGACTTCGGTTATTTCTCGCCCATTTCGGATTATTTTGTGGTATTTCGCAGTATTTCGGGAGTCTCGTGGGTGATTACCCCCTCGTCTGTTGCTGTTTCGCCAGACTCAGTTTACAAATAAAGTAACTTTTGTCTTTTTATGCAGATGCAGCAGCCAGTGCAGGCGGGGCAGCAGCAGCCAGTGCAGGCGGGGCAGCAGCCAGTGCAGGCCATGCGCCATGCGGCCGCCGCCGCCACAGCCACAGCCGTACTGGGCCAGGTAAGGGCACCGGCCGTGGCTGCAGCACCCTCTGCCCGGCCCGGAGCGCCACGCCGCCCATCCTGGCCTAGGACTAGGCCCGTACCCCTACCAGCCCCAACCAAGACACCAGGTCGCCCACTGCGTGTACCCGGCTACTCTTGGTAAGTTCTACATGACACAAGTGTAATCTGTTCGCGACAAAAGTGGCCACTTTTGTCATCTGTCATGCTCACACATTATGTTCTTGCTTCCAGGTGTGACTCCGGATATTTCCATGGGAGCCACGCCAGAGTCGGCCGCGGGGTACCCGTGGGCTGGCCTGGGGTCGGTGGCGGGACCCTCAACATCTAGGGCTGGGTCTGCCCCCGGGCCGGGACCGTCGTGGGCTGAGCCGGGACCGTCGTCGTGGGCTGCTCAGTCTTCTGTCCAGGCGGGACAGTCGTGGGCTGAGCTGGAACAGCCATGGGCTGAGCCTTCTGCCCCCGCGCCGGGACCGTCTGCTGTCAGTCTGACCGCGCCGGCGCCTCCGGTTGTTATACAAGGTTTGTTGACTGCTAGTATCAGCTTTAACTGATTCAATCTGGGATCATCCAGAAAGTACATTGACAGGTTCTCATAGCGCCTGATAGGTAGGCAACATCTTGACTGCAGTGCATGCGAGTACTGCGGGGTGGCCTACCCCGAGTCTCGCAGGCGCTGAGCTTCCCTCATTTTGCCGGATGAATGTGAGAAACGGTCGTGCTTTCTGGACGATCGCTTTGATTGTTACATTTTCAGGATTTCCCAATATTCCCCTGACCTCAATTGAATTTCTATTACTAAAAAGTTCCGATCACGTTTTTCTCCCTGACTTTTTCCTGACTTCCCTGTGCTTATCAGTAATGTGTACATTTTTATTCAGGTATCTCCGAGCTGACCGATGCGTCAACCTGCTAACTGCAACCCTGCAGTCGTTGGACCTCAGACCAGAGATTGATACATCAAAGCTAGAGGAAACCGTTCAACGATTCGCGTCAACGGTGGACACACTTTCCAAATTGGGATATCTAATGCATGGATAGATATTTTATCGTTATATTTTTTTGTTCCTATATTAGAATTATTTAATTATTGTTAATTTTTATATTTTTGGACTTAAAACTCTCTAAGAGATTTGTTTTGACATTGTGATCGAAATAAAAGATGATCTCGCACTATATTCTACTTTACCACAACAAATACAGCATTAGAGGTTGCCCTCCTGATATCTTACCACACAAGTATCAAACTTAAATCTTATGAACATTTTTATTCATAGCTGACTGAGTTCCATAGACATGCTCCACTAATCCTTTTTTATCACGCCAGTATAAAGAATTTTTTTCCTACTAGCGTATTTAAAAATGCATAAAGTGGAGCTTGCTTACAGAACTCGGTAACCAAGCTATGAATAAAAATGTTTATAAGATTTGATACTTGTGCTGTAAATTATCAGGGGGGTACCCTCCTGTCAGCTAACAATGGGGATACTTCATTAAATATCATGCTATGCCCTGTTTTCTTGAAAATAATCTCCCTGTAAGACATCTTGAACATTTGTCTATGTTATCTTATATCATGTTTGTATTTTCTTGAGACTCAATTGCTCCAGAAGAATTCCAGAGAGCCTCTGAGTACGCTGAAAGGTTTCTTCAACTGTTTGAGGAATATCATGGGCCGGAAAATATGCGCTTCAATGTACACATGTTGAAACATGTTGTTCAATCTAGAAGAGAGTGGGGAGGATCATGGACTGTGAGCACTTTCAATTCCGAATCATGGAATTACCAATTGGGTCAGTGCGTAACATCCACTAAAGGTGTAGTTGATCAAATTGTTGACAGGCATTTCCTCAAAATGTATGCCCATACTGCTGTCCATCGGGATGATATATCTGAACGTGTGAGAAATCAAATATCACATCTACTTTTTGCATCAGAAAGAAAACTGGCTGTTCAAGTTGAGCCAGACATACTTGCTCTTGGAAGAGCACAGCCAGTACTAGCAACAGCTGAAGAGGAGCCACTTCTGAGGAGAGCGGGAATTAATGGAAGAAATCTTGTAATGTACGAAAGAAAACTTATGGAAGGTATTGAATTCCGTTGCAGTGATTATCACATTGATACAAGATCCAGCAACAGTGTTGCTTTCACTTGGAATGACAATTTTGTTACCATTAAGAAGATTGTTGTTATTGAAGAAAATGGCCAGAATGTTTGTGGAATGTTTGTGGACAGTCATGTTGTCACGTACCCCCATCACATTGCAGAAGTTATTAGAAGCGAAGATGCATTCTTAAGAGCAAATCTCTTGAGAGTTCCTGCGATAAAAATGATTGTTAGAGATACTACTTATATTGTGCCAATGTCAAACTGCCATGAAATTCACTAAAATCAAAGTTGTTAACGTGTGGCATTTTTTTAAATTATTTATTACTGCAAGAACAAGAGAAGAATCACAAGAGGAAATACAGGATCATCTGTAAGTGCAAGTGCTTATTAGTGTGTGGAGCTGTAATGTATTTTTACAGGTATATGATGTGAATGTGTAATTATTATTGTTTTCAGTTCTTACTCTTTTTTTGTGTGTGTCATGAGATATAGTCATCTGATGAAGTTTCATCATCACTTTGACAGGAGTCAGAGGAGTTGCCAGAGGAGTGGAAAATGAGAATAAAAATATTGTCTGATGACTTAGTCTTTACCAATTATTTCGCGTACTTTGTAGTCTACACCCTCGTATAGCTTAGTCCCATTCACGTGCAGATATCCGACATTTCGGCTTCTTTCAATGGTTCTCACATCTCCGGATCTATGACTATTCGTCCCCGACTGATTTGTCCCCACGCTATTTTGTCCCCAGCTGTTTTGTCCTCACACATTTCGTCCCTATTTATTTGTCCCCGGCGAAATTTCGTCCCCGGTTCCAACCCCGCATTTCTTGTCCTCACTTGTCCGCACTCGTCCCCACCCGCAATGGGAGAGGGGGTAT
>NW_026267400.1:221665-223097 GCF_000697945.3 Frankliniella occidentalis | reverse complement strand
GTAACGGGAGCGCAATACATCGGACTTTGTCGTTAGGAGGCATCGCCGACTTCACTGCGGTGTTCCGACTCCCTGACGTGCGAAGTTCGACATTTCGACATCCCGACATCCAGATTTCCGACATCCAGACATCTCGACATCTCGACATCCGACATCCCGACTTCACTGCGGTGTTCCTCCGACACCCCGACGTGCGAAGTCCGACATCCCGACATTCAGATTTCCGTCATTCCGACATGTCGACATTGGCCACCCCACAGTTCCGACATCTCGACATCCGGATCTCCGACATCCAGACATCCCGACTTCAGAACCTCCGATGTTTCCGACTGCCCGACGTCACGACACACACCCAGAAAAGTGTTTCTTTGAAAAAACATAAGGAATTTTTTTCCTTGTATCAAAGAAATTTCATTGTTTCAAAGTAAAATTGCCCTTTAAATAAAGAATTTTCCTTGAATTTAGGCAATTTTTTTCCTTAAGCCAAAGACAACATTTCGTTATATTTATTTAAGGAAAATTTCCTTAATTCGACGCTAATTTCTTTAACTGAAGGCAATTTCGCCTTGTTTCAAGGAAACGATTCTCTGGGTGCACCCGACACCCGACACTCGACATTATTCGGACATAGATCCGACAATTTCCGACCTACGACAAAATCCCACACTATTCCGACATAATTCCGACATACCGTATGTCGTATACCGTATGTCCCACCAGGGAGAATTTGCCAGTTTTTGTCAGCTAACCAGGACTTTTGGCGTTTCATCGAGCCGACGTCGATTCGACGTTGAATCGACGGTGCACGTGGACTTGGTGTCATAGCTTAAATTCTGCGTTCAAAGCATGCATTACTCCAAAAATGCATGATGGCGCGGTGCAACAACGTGTAACCAGTGGTTACGTTGCTAAGGCAGCATTGGTACTTCCCCGTCGATTCTTCGTCGATTTCCCGTCGATGCCCCACCAAATTTAAAAGCAAACAGTCAAACCAACTTTAACATTGTTCGCCAAAATTATGCATACAAAGAAAGCGTTTCATGTGTTTGGTTACGACTTTAACAAATTCCAATATACGATACAAGAGCCACTTACGGGGGTGTAGCATGGTAGAAAGGGATGGTTACAGATCACATCTCTGTCAGCAGGTAATGTGCTAGCGTAGTGGATAAGTCAGGAGGCTTGATGGGAGAGTTCGCGGGTTCGAATACCCCCACATGCGCTTTTTCATCGACATGTAATCGACGTCGATAGTACGTCGATTTCGAGACCATATCGACACGTCCGGCGAACAAAGGCGAATCTGCGGAGCGCCCGGTAACAAAGGCGAATCTGCGGAGCGCCCGGTAACAAAGGCAAATCTGCAGAGCGCCCGGTAACAAAGGCGAATCTGTGTAGGATTTCTTATGGGGATACGCCTTTGTTACCGGGC
>NW_026267400.1:211944-221615 GCF_000697945.3 Frankliniella occidentalis | reverse complement strand
AATCTGTGTAGGATTTCTTATGGGGATACGCCTTTGTTACCGGGCGCTCTGCAGATTCGCCTTTGTTACCGGGCGCTCCGCAGATTCGCCTTTGTTACCGGGCGCTCCGCAGATTCGCCTTTGTTCGCCGGACGCGTCGATATAGAGGTCGAATCGACGAAGTAAATCGACGGACTGTCGACCAACCAAACGACGTCGATTCGACCATCCATTTCTGACTGGGGTGATTTGTTAAACCATATAGCCAATAGGAAAAGAGGGGAAGGTTTTCAAAACATTATGACTGGGCCACCACCAGAAGCAGCAATCGTTGTACAAGAGTACAAGGAGCAGGTTTCTGTTGGTACTTCTAAAATTGATGAACTTATTGAGGCTCATCCTGATGTCCAACCAACCAAGTTCTCGACCAACCGAGGTAGTAGAATAGTACAGAAAGGATTTATTGTAGTACTTGATGACTATGTGTGCAGAGGTAAAATTTTATAACTGTGTTATTATCTTTGTAATTAGTAACACTTAATGGACTAAATGAGGTAATCAAGTTAATTTTCTTTTGGTCATTCTTCTGTTTAGATAATGGAAGATTATTTCCTGGAAAAGCAGAAAGTGATTTAATTCGTTCTTGTTCAAGCCTAAAACACGTTGTTAACGCACGGGGACCTACGTTACTGCTACTTGTCTAAAATACAATTGTTCATCTACCAATTCTGTTAGCGTCACACTAAGTGCCATGCAAACTTCTTATCATTCCCACTCATTGTCTGAGTTCTGTTTACATCATTTATTGTCTCTTCGTTGGCTTAAGTTTTCACCTATCTCACTTTGGCACACATTCTACATCCTTATTTCAGACCAGTCATATCGTATGACTGCAAAATTTGCTTTTACAAAATTGTGCACCATGTCTCCGTTAAATGAGTTACATTAACTTTCTGCTTTCTCCACCACTGTTTTAGGAGACTTGGCTTCTTTAGAGACGTCAAAGGACAAAGGGAAACCTCCATCATGTAAACACATTAAATTTACCACAATAATCTACTTTATGAAAATTATTGACTCTTAAAGGCCTTGTTCTTCCTGTTTCAGGTAAAATTGATCTAATGACCATATATTCAGATGATGATGATTATATGCAAGGGCAGACTGCCCCTCATTTGATAAAATCTGAGATTGTTGAAGATGAGCATCGTCTGTATAAGTTAGGATTTTCCTTTACTTTCTATCCAATTTATTATTACAGAATGTCATTATTACTTATTCTATATTCAATTGGGCTTCGGGGGCAGTCTCCCCGATCTCTCCGGAGAGGTTCGGGGAGAGTTGGGAGGAGTGGGGCCAGACAGGAAGATGGCCGACATGATTTGCGAGTGCGAGGTGCTGACTGGATCGAGAGGTCGAGTTGATACTTGCATTTCTGTTTGTTTGTTTACCTATCTTGACAAGCAGTAAGCATTCAAGAAGAGGTTATGCTAAGATTTCTATTTCGTGTGTTATATTAACTAGACATGGAAAACGTTGACATTAGGGCATTGGTGGCTACAGTGGCTCTTGTGATGGATGAGGAGGATGAGGAAATGGAACAGGTTTTATTAGCTATGGCCAGAATAGCTGTGGCTGATGTCATGCTGATGGAAGGGGGGATTGTGTATGGTAAATAATACAATTTACTGCTAGAATACTTTCAATTGGGGAACTTGCTTTGGTATTTACTAATTTATAATTTTCAGATGAGGAACTGTGGAAGAAAGTAACAGTTGACATCACAGAATATCACGAGATGGGCGATCCGTGCTTTGCTTTGCATTTTCGAATGTCAAGACATGTATTTGAGGTGAGGACTGTTGTTCCTTCAATTTATGTTATGTCAATTAATTAGTCTTGCCCTAGTTTTGGCTAACTTGTTTCAATTTTACTTTTCGGCTATTGACTGATGCGGTTTTTGACCATTTAGTTAACGCAAATAAATTGAAAAGAAAGAGAACGCCATTTAGAGATGTCATGATCATAGTTGTGTGGCTGCTAGCAACTCCTGATTCTTTTCGTTGTGTTGCTCTAATATTTGGACGGCGACCCAGGCGACCCAAAAACTCACGAGGACGTCATATTGACATGTAAAGGACTAATTTGGTCACGAGAAAGGTCAAAATTTAGGCCAAAACTCGGTCATTTTGACGTCAAATGACCGAAAATGACCTATTCGTGACATTTTCGTGTTCTCTGGGATCATCAGATCACGATTCAAGTGATCATGGGGAAGATTTCAACCCTGATTCTGATCCATCATCTTCAACATCGTCATCATCAGATGCAGATAGTGACAATGAGCCGCTCTTTCATTTCAACAAGCCTGCTCTTAATAGAGCTGTTCAATTTAACCGGTACAGAACTGTGAAAGAAGGGTTGCTTACTTTACTTGCATTAGCTGCAGCTAATAAGTGGACTTATAAGTCACTTATTGATACTCTAAAGTCAGATAATGTTCTGCTGGGTTCTGTTCTGTTTCCCACCTGCACCAAAGGCTTTTGGAGAATCCTGACTCATAGTGGTCAAGGTATGACAAAATATGCTTATAGTCCACATTGTGGAAAATACTTTGGTCGTTATGACAATTTACCAGACAATGAAGACAAGGTATGCCGTACTTGTAACCGGGCCTGGCCAAAGTCAAAGTTGAAATGGTTTCTCAGTGTAAGCATCAAGAAACAGCTGTTGCACATTGTCTCCATACCTGAGATTGCAAATTATCTGCAATACAGAAACACTCGTGCAAAATTGAATCCTAATGCTTATGAAGATATTTTTGATGGGTCGGCATTCAAAGACCTGCAGGCTGCAGGTAAATTGTCATCAAATTATAATTTTTCTTATGTGATAATCATGATGGTGTGAGGTTGGGGAAAAATGCAAAAGCAGAAGCATGGCCTCTTCTTCTCCGAATAATGGATCTCCCACCAAAGCTTCGACAAAAATTTACCATACTTGCTGGCATTTGGATTGATACCAAGTCCCCATTCGTGAACTCGTCTACTTGTAAAGCAGTGTAATAAGCTGTCTCAAAAGCTGTCTCAAGGATTTGTTTGGAAGCCAGATAGTGTTAATTAATGATGTCAGTAAGGTTGCTCCTTTGTGCATCTGTGTCGACTACAAAGCCAGGTTTGCTATTCTTAATATGGTGCAGTACAAAAGCCATTATGGTTGTTACATTTGTGATCATGTAGGAATCTATGCTATGGTGGAAGTATGAGGTACCCCTCTCTGCCTCATGAAGAAATCCCAGAACCTCAATTCAGGACAAATGCAAATGTCAGAGAAGACATGATAGCTGCTTATAGACAACATCAGCCAGTTAGAGGTTTTCGATTATTTTCTAGGCTTCTATTTAAACAGGAGTATCGGATTGCCACAGGAAATGTCATCGATAATCTTCATGCCATTTTTTGAGCGGGTGGCACCTGATCATACTGAAGTTTTACTCCGCCTTGGAGCACACTGAAAAAAAAATACTGTGGTGCTAAGGACAGACGTGTTGCTGTGGCTTGTCGTAGGTGGTTGACGTTAGACCAATGACAGAAGCCGGTAGGCCAAGGACGGTATGTCGCTGCCCGAGACGCACGATGGTGCTTCCCCTGGCGGCAGGCAGTGCGTGGCTCCATGTTGTAAGATTGGCCAGCTTCCGAAGACGCCGCTAGATGGCATTCAACATTAGCTCTCGCTGATCACTTTCGTCGTGGTCTCCACTACTTGTCTTGCTCAGACGCTCCACTTTCTGAAGCCTCCATCGCGCGCGCTCATCCCTGTCGGGGAGGAGTGCACGTGTGGCTGAATTTTTGGCACTTGGAGACAAATCGTCGCCCACTGACAACATGTCAGAGAGTGCCCAACTTGCGCTGGCTCCCGCCAATGCATCTTTGGATTGCCGCCATCAAAATTAAATGCTAATATTATTCTGGATCTCTGATACGAAATATTTAAAAAAGTATTACAAAACACTGTACTGAAATCAACGATGCGAAAGCACGTCCGTATTTCAACTAACTACAAGAATGGCTCACCCCAAAGACACATGTCACTGCCGCAGTGACGTCCGGTCTATAGACCCAACGACATAGCCCAAGAACAGGCTCCAAGAACGCATGTTCTTGAAGCCGATCCAAGAGCAAAATGTTCTTGGGGGTGTTACAGCTGTCCTTAGCACCAAAGTAATTTTTTTTCAGTGCAATGCCTGTAGCAGGAAAAGTGAGGAGAATTAATGCCAGATTTCTCAAGGCAAAGCCATCTTCCAAAATCTCAAGAACACCCTTTGACTTTGACAAGAGAAAAAGTTACAAGGCGTCTGAATGGAGGAACTGGGTCTTCCATTATTCTGTGCCATGTTTGGAAGGACTAGGCATTCCCCGAGCTAATTTAGACCGTTGGCAACAGTTTTCCTATGCCACATTCCTCCTCTCACAAGACAGTATTACTGTAGAAGAAGTTGACATGGCAGAAAGGCTATTACAACATTATGTGGAACAATTTAAAGACTTTTATGGATAAGAACATGTGACACCATGTGTTCATCTCATGACACACTTGGCTGGTGTTGTCCGTCTCTGGGGAGCGCTCCATTGTTACTCAATGTTCTACTTTGAGTCATACAACCAAAAGATTTTTGCCAGAGTCACGTCTCCGAAAGGCTCCCTCGTCCAAATAGTCACTCGCCATTTAATGGAGCAGCAAGTGCTCTGCGCCTCTTACCACCAGAATGACATTTCAAATGATGTTCGTAACCATATAATTAATCTAATGTCAAAGGATAGACGCTCAAATGTGACTGATATAGATGGTGTACATCTCTTAGGTAATGCTCTCAGAAGACGTCCAAGTCAACAAGAAGTGGAATGCTTGCAGCGTGAAGGTTATCAATGTGATGGTATTCTAGAGTTTGAGCGCGTTATTATTGAAAGTTGTGAGTATTATTCTGTTAGAGTGAACCCTGATAAACAGCATAATAACACTAAAATGTGCACAAAACGAAATACTTTCAGTATCATAAGCTCAATTGTGATAACTAGCTTTATGTACGCCAGACCACGTCTCGCGTAACAGGCTTCGCGATATCTCACGAGACACTGTTACGCTGCGACGCGCCTGGCGAACATATAGCTAGGCCTGCGGCGCTGACACCCGAGACGGGGTAATAGGAGTGTATATACGATTTTTCGAAATTAAGTCTTTTTAACGATTTAATCGACCATTTGACCATTTTCACCTCATTTTTGTCAAGAAATGCCCCCTAGCACCTAAACGGTACAAGATAGAGCCAAACGGACAAAATTTCCCCCGGGGCCCTCTTCTTTGACGGTTTACCTCTTAGGAACCCATACCAAATTTTTGATAAAAAAAACATTTTGTGACCTGTAGTTTTTGATTTTTTTAAAAGCCAATTTCTGAGCTAGAATGCTCATCTTCGAACTCGATCTGTCTTTTTATAATACAAAACGACCCTGAAATTCCCAGATCGCTTTCTCAATTCCTTCTCAAGTTATCGTGCGGACAGACAGACACACAAACAAACAGAATGAAACTTTTCGGGTCGGTGGAGTAATGGGCTTCGCTAATCGCTCAGCCAATCAGTACAGATGGTCAGCATGATTTTTGTGGTATGTTTGTAACTGAACTAGATGTGGTACCATTTCGAGAAGCTCGACATATTGGCAGAAACAGACCCGAGAGCAGTTTACCTCATTTCATAAGAATAGGTGCAGTTCGTTCGAGTTCCTCGCCCTACAGTCAAACATAAGGTCCTGGGTGTAACATATGTGTCATCTCTACCGAATGGTCTTGAGATAGACTAAATAGTAATGGTATTACGTGTAATATTTTGTATCTTTCTCATAGTAACATTAACTGAAGAACTCACTGTGACATGAATACAACATAGGTATGTGATATGCAAGTCTAAAAAACGAAAAAGTGAAAAAACAAAACAAAGCAAAACCATTAGGGTTTAAATTTAATTGTTTGTCCAGAACTGCTGCATGTGTCATTGATTTCCTCGGCATTATTATTCACCGTATGTCGGCAACTTACGACGTCGGACACATCCGACGTCGGTCACACCCGACGTTCCGGCCGCCCCTCCGTCCCGTCGTGGGTATGTCGGCGACTTACGACACACCCGACGTTCCGGCCGCCCCTCCGTCTCGTCGTGGATACGTCGGCGACATACGACGTCGGTCACATCCGACGACCCGGCCGTCCCCCGCCCCGTCTTCGTGACGTCGGTTTAGCAGACGCCTGTCTTTTCCGACGTCTTATGGACATTTTGCCTGACGTCGGTCGCTGCCGACGGCCCTAACCGTCCCTTCACTACGTCGTCCAACCGTCGTTCGAAGCAGACGTCGGCCTTTTACGACGTCAGCCTCGTCCGACATCGTACTTTCGTCCTTTTCGACGTCTTCCGGAACCTTTTTACCGTCGTCGGTCTACAACTGACGTACTTAATGGGCGATAATCCGACGTCGACTTTTGTCGACGCCGTATTTTTGTCGCAACCGCCTATAACATGACCAAAGTCGTCAGGTTCTGGTCGGAATCGACCAAAAACGGACCCGTCGGGTGCGTTCTGACGGTCGGCGTGTCTCATCAGGGAAGCCCCGTAACACTGGTACAAGAGACTTTCACCATTCCTTGTGAAAGAAGGCTTGCAAAGCATCACGACTGACAAATGTATTTTTCGTAGCCCAAACAAGACTCTGTACCTTGCCATTCACGTGGATGATGGGGTCAACCTCAGCAAGAACAACAGGGAACTGGGCAATTTGCTGATGAAACTGCAGAACGAATTTGAGGTGAAAGTGAATTACCACCCTGACAGCTATGTCGGTTTCCAGTTTGAACGTGCACCTACTGGACTTGTGCTCCATCAGACTAAATATACCCTGAGCGTACTGGAAAAATACAATATGTCGGATTGTAACCCACTCCATACCCCTATGGAAGCCACAACTCTCTGCCAGCCAGCAACCTACTATGATCAAGACTTCCCTTACAGGCAGGCTGTGGGAAGCCTCCTGTAGGGGAAGGTGGGGTACAGTGGGACACGGGGTACAATGGGACAGAGGCGTTATCATCTATTTCTAACAGTATTCAGATGTTGAAAAAATTTGCCACGTTTCGCACTAAAGAGTTCTTCGTGGTGGCATTAATGATTGGGGGCTGGCTGAACATGTTTAAAGAACAGAAAATGGGAAACGAAAATAGGCTCCAAAAGTGGTGAAAACCAAGGTGACGTTTCGGATCAGTTTCCCATTCTTTGCGTTTAATAATTTGCGATAGAAAATCGGCAAGGTGGCTCACCGATAGGTAGTTCCTTACGACACAATTACCAGCGTTGGGTTTTGAGTTGAATCCCAAAATACCGAAAAGGAAAGGACTAAAACACGATAAGAGCGATAGGTATACATTGGGACAGCCCACCAGAGAAGTGTCCGATGTGACACTTTAAAAATTCTAAAATAGACTTATTTTGCAATACACTGACTCCAATCATGGTTCTATAGAGTTGTAGACCGCAACACGGTATGGATGTGGTGTAGTCAAAAGTCAAATTTTTTCTGTCCCAATGTACCCCATTCCATGGTTTCTTATGAATGTCCTATTGTTCCCCGTACCCGGGAACATTGGGACAAACAACACACTTTGGAAAAAATCATCTGCTGACAAAGACTTAGCGAAACGACATCTGAGGGCTCTCATTTACGATAGACAACACTTCAATGTACAGACTGGGCCAACACCGATCAATCTAACTCACACGGTTTCCAATCTAGAGCAAAAACAAAAAATCCGTCCCAATGGTCCCCACCTTCCCCTATCTCGCCTGTAAAACTAGACCAGATATTGCTTACGCTGTGAATGTGGCCAGCAGAAAAGTAAGCAATCCAAGTGACCCCGATGTTGTGCAGGTAAAACATATCCTCAAATACCCGAGGGGAACTGCATCACTGGGGCTGCAATATTCTTCAGCATGCACTTTAGAGAACTCAGTCCTCCAAACCTACAGTGACTCAGACTTTGCCTCTTCTGGACCTGAAGAGCAGATGAAGAGCACATCCGGCTATACGAACCTGTTTGGCGGAGGACCAATTACATGGTGCTCAAGAAAACAAAGTAAGGGAAGGTGTGGCACATACTGTCACTTTTTGTCTTGGCCGCTCTGGCACGCCTGGTTTGAGAGAAATTTTGGTTTTGAAGGTTGGTGTACCTTTGTTGGACCTTCAGTCACAAAAACCCATTGAGATCGTCTCGAAAATATAAGTGCCTTCTGAGAAATAAAATCGAGAAATGACCTCTGCAAATGACAGCCTGGGGCACTTACTGTCAGGTACTGGGGCACATACTGTCACCTCATTTAAAAGGACCAGAGTCATCCCAAAAGTGTGTGGCAGTGTACCAAATGTAGTTTTGTCATTTCCTGCACAAAGTTCGATCTGCTTTTGGCCGCTCTCGGGAAACCCAAGTTTAGAGCGCTACCGCAGTTTTGGTGTCGTGGCATTCAATTTTTTCTTTATAGTATGTTGTTCTTCAATCTTTTAGCAACGGACAGCAGCTTTTACTTTTTTTCTACCGGCAATATTAGCGAAAATATAAACATAATAAGACCGCGATGCAGAGCGCGACGGAAAGCAGATCGAACTTTGTGTAACGGGGAACAGATCGAACTTTGTGTAACGGGAGCGCAACACATCGGACTTTGTGTAACGGGAGCGAAACAGATCGAACTTTGTGTAACGGGAGCGCAATACATCGGACTTTGTCTTTAGGAGGCATCGTTGTTGCATCTGTGGTACGGGTGCCCACTGCCCACTACTGCGACTTCGGCCTCTGTACTTATTTGGTCCTCTAGCTTTATAGTTGGAGCGGGAGTTTTGTTGGTACTGTGCCTCATGTACCTCCACTTCCTCATAGGTGCCTTTGTTCTTGGCTTCCTCAGCCTCATCACAGATGTCTGTGGCTGGCTTGAGGGTGAGGTTTTTAACACCTCGGAGAGTGAGCTCAGTTTTCTTACTGTCGACTCCCCCTATAAGGCTGTCACGCAGGAAAGAGTCTTCTTTCTCGCCGTAGTCACAATGTTTGACAGTTAGTTTGAGATCTGTGAGCCAAGCCTTGAAGGCTTCTCCTGGCTTCTGGTTGCGGGCAGTGAATGTCCCCTACAGACAGTGCCGTTCTTCTGTTCTTTGGCAAATTCTGCAAATTGTTTTTTGACCGCCACATAGTCTTCGGATTTGTAGACTGTAATTACTGCACCTGTCTGTGGCATCTTGTTCCTTTGTAGCCACGAGCTGGTCCTTCAAGGAATTGTATACATCCTTTGCGTCAGGGCCGGCTTCCAACATGAGCAGGGCCCATTTGACGTCCGAGCTAGCATTCCCTTTTTCCAGGGCTATCAGGTAAATTTCGAACATTTGTTGGCTGAGCGATAGCGAAGCCTATTACTCCAGTGATGATCAAAAAGTTTCGTGTCTGTCTGTCTGTAATCACGATAACTCGAGAACGGTTTGAGCTACGTACCTGAAATTTTTAGCGTAGCTTTGTAGCATGAAAAGCAAGAACAGTATTGATTTTGAGCCCTCTAGCTGAAAAATTGATCTGTCAAAAAAATCAACAACGAAAAACAAAAAAAATTA
>NW_026267400.1:203198-207433 GCF_000697945.3 Frankliniella occidentalis | reverse complement strand
CTAAGGGGTAACCCATCAAAGTAGAGTCCTGTGGGGGAAAATTTCGTCCGTTTTGCTCTAGCTCAAACCGTTGAGGCGCTAGAGGGTATTTTTGACGAAAATAAGCGAAAAAATGTGCAAGCATGCATGCTTAGTCGATGTGATATGCCGTCAACGGGCCGTAGGCCCGTACCTTTGTGTACATTTTTCCACTACCCGACTCGGGTGTCAGCGCCGCAGGCCAAGGTAAATGTATGCCAGGCGCGTCGCAGCGTAACAGTGTTTCGTGAGGTATCGCGAAGCCTGTTACGCGAGACGTGGTCTGGCGTACATCTACCTTGTAGTTTCCTAAAGGGAAGCTCATCAAAGAAGAGCCCCTCGGACGAAAATTTCGTCCGTTTGGCTCAATCTTGAACCGTTTAGGCGCCACAGGGGGGTTTTGACGAAAACAAACGAAAAAATGTACAACCCTGCATGCTTTCTCGAAGTGTCGGGAAGTTGACGCCCGTATCTTGGTGTCAATTTTTGCGCTACCCGACTCGGGTGTCAGCGCCGCAGGCCTAGGTAGATGTATGCGAGGCGCGTCGCAGCGTAACAGTGTTTCGTGAGATATCGCGAAGCCTGTTACGCGAGACGTGGTCTGGCGTACATCTACCTAGTTGGCTGAGCGATTAGCGAAGCCTATTACTCCAGTGATGATCTAAAAGTTTTGCGTCTGTCTGTCTGTCTGTCATCACGATAACTCGAGAACGAATTGAGCTAGCGACCTGGGATTTTCAGGGTCGTTTTGTGTCATAAAAAGACAGATCAAGTTCGAAGAAGAGCATTCTAGCTCAAAAATTGGATTTTAAAAAAATCAAAAACCACACGTCTCACAAATGAAATTTTTAACTATTTATTTTTACATGTTCCTAAGGGGTAACTCACCAAAGTAGAACCCTCTGGGCGAAAATTTCGTCCGTTTGGCTCTATCTCTAACCGTATGGGCGCAAGAGGGCGTTTTTCATACGGAAATGACCCCAAAAGATCTTAATGTTTTTCTTTAGATATTTGATGGTCTCTGGTGGGGTTACTCGTCAAAATAAAACCCCGATTAGACAATTTGTGACTTTTGGTGCCGAAGGCACATCTACGACCCTGCCCTTTGCCCGACTCGGGTGTCAGCGCCGCAGGCCTAGGTAGATGTATGCCAGGCGCGTCGCAGCGTAACAGTGTTTCGTGAGATATCGCGAAGCCTGTTACGCGAGACGTGGTCTGGCGTACATCTACCTAGTATGAAGCTGGCCCACTTCGCCTCGAGATTGCCCGATTTGAAGTCTATAGGCCCTGGACCACGAGGGTCGCTCATCTTGGCCCCCGTGTGAGGCGCTGTCGCCACTGCCGTTCAGCTGATCTGGTCGCCAGCCAGGCTTTGGTGGGCGTAAGTCTTTACAATCAAATTACTCACACTAATGTGGTCGATGCGTAATCGAGCACACAACCGATGTCCTAATTCGTTTCGTCACGTACCGACTGCGCCATGTAACATCGGCTGGTCGTGAGGTGAGAAGGGAATAACAGGATAACTGATCACACAGGAAGTTGGAAGTAGAAGGCAGTTTATTCAGATTCTCAGGGTTTGCTCATTACCGGGTTGGCCGCTAGGGGCGCTACTGTTGTGGTGAGGAGATCAGGAAGGCAGTGGTTGTGTTGCTTCTGCTGCAAAGTCAAGCATGACCACAAAACCAAACTTGTGTACAACTTCTCTCACTGATGAAGTTTGAACAAACAGGAACTCAAGATCCCCATCCGTGCGTTTACTCAAGGATATAAAGGCACCTGGATCAGAATCTAGCAGTTTTGACAGGGTTTCCATCAATTTCTGGTCTGGGGTTGATCCGTTCAGAGCTTCACGCTTCCATTTTGCCCTAGAAAAGAGAAAGCAATGAGTGACAGGGGCTAGTAAGGTGTAGATAGAAAATGCAGAGACGTCTTACCGCTGGTTAACAAGGTCTCTTTGCGTCACTTACCCACAGCCTAAGGACCGGAGAAGCGTTCTCACAATTCCAGGTTTGACACCAGCCTGGAAAAGGGTGTTGGTGGTCGACGGTGCTTTTTCCTGAGCAAGTGCCATTCTCCGTGTTTTGGGTAAGTTGGCATAGAATGCGGCACTACACTCATGGTTGTGTTGGCCAATAAATTCACACACTGTCAGAAAGTTCTTGGAAGCAATGAAGTGTATCATCACTGGACAACCAATCTTCCATGAGCTGTGACCAATAAAATAAAATTAACACAATACTCAAAATAGTATAACCTCTGTCACATGTTGTACTTACGTCTGCATCGCTATCTCTCCTTTCCCATTTTTCCGCCTTATAGGCCCACCACAAGTACAGTACAATTTGATGTTTGTGTGTTTAAGTTCATTTTTGTACAAATCTGTCCAACTGTTAGCTACAAGTTTCTTATTTTCATTCTCAACCGAAGATGAGTTGCCAATACACCATTGGAAACACATTCTTTGGCAACAACTATCAATAAAATCCCCAGCCTCCTTCCATGACTGAAATGTCTGGCCTTTGTATGGCACTGGCACAGCACCCGAGGTTTGATCCATAATGATAAATATTACATTATAATCACATTATCTTACACGATCACCGGCGCCAGCGACGGAGCCACTACACGAGCACGTTCTGAAGAAGAAAAAGGCGGTCTCTCCTCATGATGCCGTTTTAACTTGTGCAAATATCTCCACTTCATAAGTTTGAACAAATTGTGTAGAATTCAAAGCAGACGATACTTATACCGAAACAAAAGACGAGCGACAAAACAGATGAAAAGTGGTTGTGCAAATAGATGGCCGACAATTGAGTCGCTATTCGCACTAGAGGTATTATATAATTTGTGAAAATAGCTATCCTCTTGGTAATTACACAAATGGTGCAACTAGTTAAAGCCCGCCTATTTCCACCAATTTGTGCAAATATACACTTCGGTGGATCAATTCCAGTGGACGAATAGCTCGCTCTCTGCTTTGGCCAAAAGGCAGCTTCACTTGCTTGCCAAGCTGACACGTTCCACAAACTTCTTTGGGTGTCTCCTCCTCGATTCCATCTGCAAGTTTGGTAAGTTGCTCCAAACCCTGTTGAGAGATGTGACCAAGGCGCTTGTGCCATAGATCTGAGGAATCAGAAGATAGACTAGCAGCACAAACCCTTGGTACCATAGTTATGTAATACAACTTTCCACTCAGTTTGCCTTCCATGACAACAACATTATCCTTTGACATTATTGCGACCTTCCCTTGGCGAAACAATGTCAAATAGCCAGCACTATCCAACTTACTGATATGAACTTACCTCATTGCCTACATACGTGGCACAAAGGACAGTTCCAACTTTCTTTGCTACCATTGGTTGACCAGTCTTCGCAGATTGTACCATAAGTGGTGTAAGTAGTGGGCGTTTATTCACCATCAGAGAATTATCATTTGTCAAGTTATCGGTGTAGCCCGAATCTGCTAAATACACTGTCCTGTTTGTTTTGTGCATTTTCAACAGATGTGCTTGTACATCTTCCACTTCAATCGTGAAAGTGATGACTCTAGCACAAAATGAAAAAGATGGTGAGGCCTTCTGCGCAGATCATGGGCAATTCTCATGAGCACCTTCCGGGTCAGTTTGCACTATGTGCTTCCAATGCCCAATTTTCCCACAATCGTGGCACGGAAATTTAGTAGTAGGATTCGTGGGTGGTGCAGTTTCAACAGGTTTCTGCGGTCCACCACCACGACCCCCCCCCCCTCCTTCTATGGCCACAGTTTCCTCTACCTCTCGCCCTACTTGTCGATGCCGCTGAGAAAGCGACAGAAGATGCATCATGCCCATGTCTCTTCCTGTCTCTCTTGTTGAAGAGAATCTTCTTCTCTTCATCAAGCAGTCGACCTTCCACATATTCAGTTGTCAGTTCTTCCTGCTTAACACTTTCAATGGTAGTACTCACAGTTCTGTACTCATCTGGCAGGCTAATAAGAAGAAACACTTTTTTGTCAATGTCAGGCACTTCTCGACCAGCGGATTGTAGCTGACGCTTTTGATTGTCTTTCTTGAAAATATGATCTTCCATATCGTCCTCCGTTACCAAGAGCATAAGGAGGACGGGACGGTGGTTTCCTACCTTAGGGCGTGCGGCCACCAGTACTCATTGTGATTTCCCCCTCCCTCTTTTTCTAATCCATTTTTCACTTTTTTGATTTGATTTAACCTTTTTTT
>NW_026267400.1:191849-196297 GCF_000697945.3 Frankliniella occidentalis | reverse complement strand
AATTGGTTTTTTACTTTGAAAGAAAGCATTAAATTTGACAAAAAATTCTAGAGAGTACTTCAAAAAGTACAGATAAGCTATTGTGAAAGGATTTCCCAGCTGTGCGAAAATCCAGCCCGCTTGAGTTTCCTGTTTTTTGTCTTCAAATGCAGCAACAGTAAAAAAATGCTCTAGGATTCGTCGGATTGCAAGAAAACGCTCTACACACCCCTGGAGCACAAGCCACCTTGTGAAACTTAGTCTTTTCAGTTTTCCATATTTCTCATCATAAAACTCCTGAAACTCCTGGAGCTCCGCTTGTCGTTTCGGGCTGTTGGCTATGTAGTTTGTTGTCTCACTCAAAAGTTTCTTTATTTCTGGGGGTAATTTGGCACATGCTTTGGCAGAGACCAGGTGACACGAGTGGCAAATGCAGTTAAGCAGTACTAGCCATGGGCACAGGGCCTTTAAGTCTAGAATAAAATGAGTTATTAACTCCTATCATTACATTAGCATTATCACATGCTAATCCTATAATATTTGTTACAGGGATCTCATAGTATTTTATGAGATTTTCAAATGAACCAAAAATCTTCTCAGCTGAGCAGTCCTTAGGATCAAGTTCAATCATATGAAGGAGATCAGTTCTAATTAAATTTGTCTTGGGGTCTACATATTTCACAATTACACAAAAGTTTTTCTTGTGTGAAACATCAGGACTTTCATCTACCAATATGCTGAAGGGACAATTTTTAATGTTCTGGACTGTCTCTTCTATCTCAGTCTTTGCCACAACATTGGTCAAAACAGCTGTGCATTTTGTTCTGTCAAGGGTAACATCTTTTAGAATTGCAGAGTCAGGAGCAACCTTTTTGAAAACATCAACTACATTGTCCACAACATGGATGGGGATATTGTGCTCAGCAAAGATAGCAGCAATATCAATCTCTGCTTTTTTCACATTATTGTGGTGCTGTTGAGCTGGACCTGTATACAGGCTATAGCCTGGGCCTGGAAAGCAGTAGCAATACTTTTTGTGCCATGCAACTGCCTCACACATTTCTGATGCTCTAGTGTACCACCATGTCTATCAATTTCAGTTTTCCCTCCCTTGAGGCGCTTTCCACCACAGGCCCTACAGCAGAAGTATAAAGGGTCTCCCTTTGGGTCTTGCTGCAACCAGCCTTGGTACTGTGGCATACTAAGCCAAGAAGTTTGGAAGACTTTCTTCTTTTCACTCGAAGATGCATCATCTTTCTTTCTTTTTTTCTTCGGAGGAGTTTGGATACCATGGTCTCCATCTTCTAGGTCACTGTCAAAACTCAACTCATCTCTCTGTTGTCCAGACACTGTGAAACAAAGTAAACAGGGGATTGTTGAGGTTAGGGCCGAACATGTACAGCAGGCACAATAAAGGATATCCACCTTACAACATAATTGATATTCGTACGTACTTTTTCACAAGTGTTTCAAGAAGGACAATCACAGGTGTCAACGTATGTGCTTCATACAGCCTCTCAAAGCGCGCCGTATGGGGGTGTACAAACCGCCTTGTCGAAACGATGGGCGACGAGCTATCGATGCGGGAGTAAACATCCATGGCTGCCAACCCGTGCGTTTGTTTGGTTCCTTGTTCCACGCTCGACGCCCTTTCAATTCCTAATTTTGTAGAACATTGGGGTGCAATTTCTCTGTATTTCGGCCAAAACCGTCAAAAATCCCTCGAAATCCGGAATAATCCCTCAATCCCTCGAGATGGCTTAAAATCCCTCAATCTGGCAACACTGCTCGATTGGAACGGATATACTCACCGTACAGCGGACACAGAAAACTACGAACTTCACCACACTGACGTACCGGACGGACTTCACGACGCAACTGGTGAACTCTTCCAAAATACCGAAGTACATACAACGATAGTCGGCTGCACGTCTTAAATGACACACAACTAACGACGAAAATAACTCAAAGAACAAAGTACGACTAAATTAATTACTATTTGTATTTTACAACTTTATTCATTTGTATTTGAGTCTTTGTTGAAGCCGCACACACTCACAAACTTGCGAGGATGAGTAATAGCCCTGAGCTCAAGACCATGTCAAAGTGACAGGAAGGTACCAGTACAAGTTTTTCCGCAGAACTCGCGAAATATTTGATGCGACGGCAATATCTATGTTTAAAATTGGCAAATTAGGTGAATCTCTATAACATTTACCTGACAGAGAGTTATGTCAAAATATGTCAAGAACACACAAGTCTAAAGACGTTTGACATCAATTTCTCACATTCATGTAATTTTGATGTCAAAATGATGTTTTCCGTGCGACTGGGGTGTTCCAGGATGAATAAACAACAACCGTGTTCGATGCTGGCTGGCCAAACAAGAAGTAGCGAGAGAGTTTATTGGTTATCCACAGGCTGGAGCTGGTGTCGCAGACAAGTGAAAGCAGAAGTCAGTCTATTGGGTGGTGGATGTATATGGAGGATATATTTGAATATTTACATAGATAGAGATGAAAGCACTTACTTTTTACAACGAAAACAATGGTAAAAAGTCCAGCTCGAAGTCTGTTTGCACAACGATACAAGCTCAAAACTGCGCTTGTTATTTTTTTTTACTCATTAGGGAAGGGTGGGGTGAAGTCACGTTGCTTCGCCGTTCCATAGAGATCCTCCAATGGTCACGTGACTCTAGCACCGCCTTCCTGGGTCAGCAACAACTCCTATGAGAGCGAGTGTCAAAGAGTGGGAAATTATAAAAAGTTGGCCCTCATTAGGCACACTTCGCCTACTTTACGGACTGCTCATTTCATCACTGACGACAAAACTCACAGCTCCCAACGATTTTTGAGCATGACACTCCCCAAAAATATAAAAAGCTGACACTGTGTACCAAACAATGACACGGCGTCAGAGGTTATATTAGACCATTCTTTGCTGAAACCAGTTAAAAAAGCGTACGGATCCAATTTAATGGTTCAGAAAATGTTGTCGGCATATCTCTCTTTAACTGGGCCCTACGATCTATCGTTATATTTCGACTTTTTCAACATTTTCCCCGGACCCGCATTTGGAATCTCGCGCGGTTTGCAACTCAGTGAGCTTTGAGACGTCAGCATTGGAGGATCTCTATTCCTTTCTTATGTCTCAGGGGAAAATTTTAAAGGGCCGAAGCCCCCCCCACTCTCCCGGAGTCCTAAAATTTTCGATACAAATAAAGCGGGACACATAGGTCTGCTTACAACAATTTTTTGCAGACTCCGGCACGTAATTTACGCAAACATGTCGGTTTTCAATCAGTACGGTTCTGGTGCAGGTGCATAGCATTTACGTTTTGTTTGTAAAAAGTTCATTAAAAAAAAATATCGAGGGACATAAATTTGGAGGTGTGCAGTGCAGATGTGCACATCACTGGTCCAGGCCCTCGCCCAGGCTACGTTCCGTGGCATGATTATCATTTCACTGTTGCTGCGTTCCGCCTCTTCACGTTCACAAGCACCTGCAGGAAGCTGAACCAGGACTTCAATGCTTTCCCGCAGGCACGCCTGTTCAGAAGCCCGATGCCACTGCCGCGCACTTGCGCCCCGCGGCCGTCCGCGACGTGCATAAGGGCCAGGCGCAGCTTCTTGCATCGTTGGCTTTCCTGCAGAACGAAAAGATGTAGACATGTAACCACTCTAAACCGCGTGAGTTTGGAGTGACGCGCCGAGGCCAGCAGTGAAGGGTATGGTCCATGTGATTAAAATGCTTCTGTGCCCGAGGCTAAGTCTCCTACAGTGCCTCTCTGAGAGTCGCGCCGTATGATTCAGCGTCTCTCCGATTTCGCGGCTCCAATAAAGCATTCCGGTAAAGCTGAAATGCAGAAGAATGCGAGGAAGATGAAAACGGAAGTCACCATGCTAAAGCATCGCGATTTCCGTTTTCTTTTTCCCGCCGCATTCTTCTGCATTTCAGCTCTACCTAAATGCTTTTATAGGCCCTCCAACACCCGCCTCCTTGTGGTGGTAGACACCAACGTAACAGGCTTTGCGAAGCAGGGTTCTTAGAGTTAAAAATGAAATTTAACGCGTTACCTTTCGTTAATTTGAGATTTTAGATAACGTGAACGCGTTACGTTTCGTCGGTTGAGACCCCTTACTCGTTAGTACATTAGCTAGCGGAGTAAATAGGCTTATGCCATGATTGACACTCTACTTCAGCAGGTAACATTTACCCATCTGATGAGATTATTATCTAAGGCCATATTGGCTATTAGCT
Source organism: Frankliniella occidentalis (assembly GCF_000697945.3). NCBI lineage: Eukaryota > Metazoa > Arthropoda > Insecta > Thysanoptera > Thripidae > Frankliniella > Frankliniella occidentalis. The sequence continues at coordinate 192,058 of NW_026267400.1, read as the reverse complement.
GGGACAGCTACCCCTTTTACAGGTAAATTTTCTGCCCTGTTTTCTTTGCCTACGGTCCACAATGGGGTCCAACACTCCAGCACTGACGGGATTCGTGCCTGCAAATTGCGTCGGCGCATACGCATAGGCTCTGTGGGCAACGCTCGCACCAGCGCGGGGCCGGCGCGGGCCAAGGTAGTACAGTAGGTAGTGCCAGTAGACCCCCCCCC